>NW_026267334.1:283894-285124 GCF_000697945.3 Frankliniella occidentalis | reverse complement strand
CCGCCCGACGAGCAGTACCTGCCGGCCGACCCCCGCGACCCCCGGGCCTTCCACCAGGTCCCCGTCATCGCGGGGGTGGCCGACCAGGACGGCACCCTGACTCTGTGTGAGTGTCGATGGGTGCTACATCGCAGCAGGTTACCAACACTCGGCCCCAGCAGCAGAACCCCTGCAGGGCACAGGATAGGCCACCCGCCCAGGAGGCGTGTGATGCATTGCCTAACCTCCCGGCGCTAAGTCCCCTCGAAGCTTTGCGCTGATACCCGTCTCTCCGTCCTGTCTCCGCCAGCCGAGCAGCGTGACCTGTCCCGTCAGAGCTACGCGCAGCTGCGGTACTTCATCCTGCAGGCCGCCATCCCGGCGGTGGCGAAGCGCCACGGCTTCACCTCCATGCCGACCCGCTGGCCGCCCCCACCGCCCGGCGGTGACCCGGGCGACGACGAGCTCGCGGACGGCACCAACGACCTGCCGCCGGCGTTCCGGCTCGGGCCGCCGGCCCTCGAGGTCCCCGTCGACGCCTCCATCCAGTCGCTGCTCGAGTGGCGCTACGTGAGCGGGGCGGCCCCTGGGGACACGGGCGCGCTGCTGGCGGGGCTCCTGCAGGTGAGTGGACGTCACGACCATACTGGATGTCAACAGTCAACATGAAGTCAGAGTTGGGCTTGCGCTCAGGCAAGGCGGACGTCGTTCGGGGACGGGGGCTTCTTCTCGACCATATTCAGACCGGTTAATGGTCAGTCTGGGCAAAGCGTGCAGACGTGCCGAGACCACCTAATCCAACCCTCCATTTTTTCCAGCTTCAGTTCCGTCCAAGAGTTTTGTCTCTGGTGATACAACGAATGTAATCTGGACGCAACTGCGGGCTGCTACGCGGGTATACACGTCCGCGCGCTCTCAACGGTTGATAAATGAATTCGCTTTCCCAAGCTTAGAAATTAGCAGAGACAATGCGGATCATTTTTTTGCTCGTGAGCGGCGTGGCGCTCCCGTCCCCCTCCTCCACCCTCGGCCCCTCAGCGGCGCCGCTCCGTTAGGCAGGCAGCCCCCGTTCTTCTTGACCCAGCTGATTGCTTTCTGTTTGCAGATGTACACAGACGCCCAGTTCAAGGCGCCGCACGCCTTGCAGCTACGGCTGCTGGCCTCCCGGACGGCGCAGCTGTTTGCCTACCGCTTCGATCAGCCGGGCCCCGACCTGCTGGGCTCCGGCTACCCCGGTGAGGAGCGGCAGCG
>NW_026267334.1:282718-283844 GCF_000697945.3 Frankliniella occidentalis | reverse complement strand
GAAGAAGGGCGAAGGGACGGAGAGGAGCTAAAGGCGGTCTGGAGTAACGATATACATTCGGAATTTGTCGTACTACTTTGCCTCGGCAAGCGCCAGCACCGGGGAGCAGACGACGGTAGTAAAAAAAATACACTTTAACGGAGAAAAATGGAAAAAAAGAAAAATATGGGGGCACCGCCGGCCGAGAGCTGGGGACATAATATGAAGAGAAAGAGGGAATGGAAAAGGGGGATGGGGGAGGAGGGGGGATCAGAAAAATAAAAGAAGCCGTCAGAGCTGCTTGACCTTTTGCCGGTCTTTTACAAGTGACGCTTCTCTTTCATTACAAGCAGCCGGATGTGCCCCTCGCCGGCGGGTCCGGTGCCGGGGGCAGGCGCAGGCCTAGTTACCTGGTGATATTATTTCATTATTATTTTTATCCGACCTCTCTCGCTTTCGCTCTCCCTGTGGAAAGCAGTTCAGCGTGCTGTCTGCGCGTAGGCGGAAGTTGTTGCTTCGTTTGCCTCACTGGTGGAGTAGTAGACCGTTGCTGGAGTTGCTCTCGAAGACTACTTCCTTCTCCCGAGTCCGTAGCGGAAGGGAGGGAGGGGGCACCTCTCCGAAGTTACACTTGTTCGATTCTCCCCCATCTCCCAAGAAGGAGGAAAGAGATTTTGCGGCGCAACCGTCAACTGAAGACGTCTTAAACTTGATGACTTTGAGGACTAGGCCAAGGTGGTGGTGTGGGTGAACGCCACCTTCAGGGGTGCTGTTTTCGAAGATTGTTTGCTATTCGCACTACTATTTGCGTCCTCCCGGCTGTAAGCAAAACAGGTACCGGTTGTTTTCGAGCGTACACCAAAGGATGGGGACGGGGCCCCATACTCCACGGGCTGTGTGGTAACGCTGATGACGGCGGGTGAAGAGCTGGGCGCGCCTCGCCACGCCACGCCACGCCACGCCACGCCAATCTTCTCCCCCCGAACCTCATACGGGACGTGCCACGCTCAGGAGGCCACGCCCGCGCCCCGCTCACACTGGGGCGCGCTGTGTACTTACGGCTCTCGGAGGTCTCTTTCGCACTCCCCGCACCGCGCACGGCGCGTGTGGCGGCGCTCGGCGGCGCTCGGCCTCGGGGCGGGCGATT
>NW_026267334.1:274003-276027 GCF_000697945.3 Frankliniella occidentalis | reverse complement strand
ACAGTATTTCGCGCGGAAGGCGGAATGCAACGAAGAGTACCAGGAGACGATGCTAAGCTGGACGCTCGCCTCGGGCCGAGGGCCTCATAGAATGTTTGTAGTTAAAAGGAAAATAAGAACCTCATTGTGTTCCAATGAATGACCACACCATTGAACCCTTGTCGTGTATACTTGGCACCCTCCAGAACAACACGATCCAATGAGTGTTTCCCGAAACCCACGCTGTTTTATTCATCTCTTACCACACCCAATCAAAAAAAGAGTGTTCTAGAGTCTCCTCGGCGCTTCTCGGGAATCTCTGTGAGTGTCTCCGAGACTTCCCTCTCGAGTGTCTCCGCGAGTCTCCATGGTGGGTCCTCCTGAGGGGGTCCTACGCCAAGAAGAGTTTAGTAGTCTGGCCCGCGCGTTGTCTCGGCGGAGACGCCGGGCTCGCTAATGCGAAACGAATGCTCGCGGGGTAATCCGCGACCGCTCATGTCGGGCCGGGTACGGCAGCAGAGCAGATGGGAGTCCGACTGGGACGCTTGGGATCAGCAGCGCCCCGCTCACGGTGGCCCCGCCGCTACGCCCGGGGCTGCGCCGGACAGGGCCCGCTGTGTGGTCCGGCGGGCAACCAGCCGGTCCAGTGAAAGAGACGCGAGGGTCGCATGGAGAGCAAAGGGATGGTGGTTAAGCCCGTCCGGCTACTCTCATGGCCTTCCTTACATCCTCCTCCAGTTCCCTCCAATCATCGCAGACCCAGAGAGATACTGGCTGTGGCTGCCCCCGCTTGCAGGTATAACCCCTCCCTCCCGAGCGCCTCCCCCTCTCCCCCCTGCCCCCTGCCAGCCCTCGACCTCCCTGCCTCACTCTCAGCGACGAGGCTCAGCCCGCGGGTCCTGCTCTGCGCAGGGCTGCTCTGTCAAGTGGACAAATGCTTCTTTAAATGGAGTTCCTCCCCCGTGACAAGGATGATCCCCCCCCTCCAGGACCAACCCCCTCTCCGTCCCCATCCCCTCGTCCCTCGCCGCAGCGTTACCAAAAGTAGACTCATCTTCACCCGGGAGGGGGGCTGCGTCCGCAGAGCTTAAGCGTATAAGAGATAAACTCCGTCCGGAGGCATTCGTTTCTCCACGGAGGCTCCTCCCTCCCTCTCTACCCTACCCCTCCTCCCCCCCCTCTCTCCCTCTCTCCCTCCCTCCTCCCACCTCGTTTTCCCTCCATTGCACCCCTCCCCAACTCCCGTACCTTTTTATGCCCTCAGCCTGCTGCCCCAAGCAGCGCCCCTCCAAACGCGATTTACGAGTCCCGCTCAAAATTAAGTGCGACTTGCCCACATCATGCGCCTGCCCCGCCCCTCCCCGCCCCACCACTACCGGGGACCACCCTGGAAGTTTGTGCAAGACCAGAGGTGGTAAAAAGAGAACAGGCGCCGGGATAGCTCCGAGCGAGCGACGCCCATGCAACGCCCCTTAACCTCCCACCTGACCTCGGCGCGAGCTCCACCACGCCCTCTGCCACGGGGACAAGAGGTGTAGGCGAAGACCACGATTGATCATTTGAGGTTTGCAACATTACTTTTGACTTTATTGCAACCATCCACTGATTTGTGGTCTAGGTGTACTTTTAAAAATGTTTTTATTATTGTTTTCTGTGTTTTTTTTTTGTTTTTTTTAACGATGAGCGGCCACGATTTGTACAGTTGGTTCCACTCGCACACCTCACCTTTCCGTGACCGGCGCGCTCCTGACCTACCGCCCCATTCACTCAGTGAGGTTCGGCAGCGCGGGGTTGTGCGCCTCGCCCATGATAACTTACACAGCCCCTTCTCCCTCCCTTTCTCTCACTTCTGTCTGTCTGTCTGTCTGTCTGTCTGTCTGTCTGTCTGTCTGTCTGTCTGTCTGTCTGTCTGTCTGTCTGTCTATCTGCCTCTCTGTCTCTCTCGCTCTGTCTCTTTCGCCCGCTGCGGACTGTGCGGCGACGGCTGGCGGCCAGCTGTTACAGTAGCAGCACCAAGGCTGCCGGAACGTGACCTGGAGGAGGGA
>NW_026267334.1:271820-273953 GCF_000697945.3 Frankliniella occidentalis | reverse complement strand
CCCCCTGCCCTTCCCGGCCCCACTATGCCATTTCTCCCATTCACACCCACGAAAATTCTCAGTATCCATGAACCTGAGGAAGGCGTCTCTTCCAGGAATACTTGATCACCACTTAGGTCTGTTCCCGGCGTAACGATAGAATTACAGGGAAGGGGAAAGAGGGACGGGCTTAGGTTACCCTGGAAGAGCTGGAGAACCTTCGGCAGTGTGTTCTTTGTATTCACGTGAGCATTATGTTCTCCAGTCCAGAGAGGCGCTCGACGTGTCTTTTCAGAAAGGGCAGATCGAAAAGCAGTCCTAGCTCGTCGTAGGTATATGTCCCATAGTATTGAGGGGTATTGAGTGAGGTCCATTTCCTTGGGGTTGCTTGGGACCGTTCTGCACGGCTACACGGAGTGCGCAGCGCACGGCCATGGCGGCACACTCTGTTCCGCGCTGCATTAATTGCTGGAGCCCCAGGCCTTTGATCCAGAGCGCTGCCAACATTCCATTATCTCTGAGCATTGCGCGCGCGCCGGGAACAGAGATCCAGTCCGGGGGCAAAAAAAGTATTTCAAGAGATGGGGGGCGGAAATGAACGGCAAACACCGCGGGGCCGCTCTCCGCCGCACTACCGTCCCCACGCACTTCACGATGGCGTCGGACCATGCTGGTCCACCGTGCACCGCATCGTTCGACGCGCGGCACACTCGCTCCTTCCGGATAAACAATCTGTTGGTCGACCCACGCTGCCATGCTGCCCTTGCGGCACCCTCGCTCCTTCCCTGTTTTGTATTTTCTAAACCCGGCAAACAAAGTTTCGCCAAGACCTCTCTCGAGATTAGAATCACTTCGAGTCGAACGGCTGCATCGCGCTTGTGCCGGCGGTGCGGTGGAGGACTTCCCCCGTTGGTAGTTACACAGTTGTAACAACAAGCCATATTCAAAAAGCTACAGATGTAGCTCGCGCCTGCGAGATTCGGGGTAGGCCACCCTGTAGTACACGCAAGCACTACAGGCAAGATGTTGCCTACCTAGCAGGCGCTAAGACCTTGCAGTGGGTGAACTAGGCAATGTCGTGACAGCGGATGACAGAGTAGGGACAAAGGCTCGTGTGAAGGGCAAATAATGTGCCCAAGAATAGTCTCTAATTTAACTTTGCCTTTAGGTGCCGGGTTTGGGTCCGAGCTAGTGCTACTGCTGGGTCCCACAACCACCCGCCAGCTGGCCGGTCGCAGATTCACTGCGCAGGAGGAGCGCCTCGCGGCCTACGTCAAGAGGATGTGGGTTGACTTCGCCAGGACAGGGTGAGTACGTCACGGAATGACACGTCATGTTGGTACCACGATGGCAGACTAACCCTCCCCCTCCAGGAACCCCACCCCGGGCGCGCGCGGCTACGGCGTCTCCTGGCGGCGCTACACCGAGGCGGACCAGGGCTTCCTGTCGCTGGTGGCTGACGGCACTCAGCCCATGCCGATGCGCTCCTACTCGCACGAGGCGCTCCTGGGGGCGGCGCCGGCCGGGCCGGGGGCGCGGGAGCTGCAGGCGGAGGCGGCCGCGGGCGGCGGCGGGGACGCGAGGGCGGCGCACCTGTGGAACACCTTCCTGCCCCGCCTGCACAACGAGAGCATCGGCAGGAGGGTGGCGGGCTGGGCGGCCTCCAGGGAGGCGCCGCTCACCAACGGTAAGTAGGGCCGGGGGGCCGGGCCCGCGACCCACGCACGACTCTGGGGACCGCCGAGTACCTGACATGTGTCTTCGCGCCCACAGCACAGCCGTTTCGCTCCGCCATGTTCACGCTGCTCGCGCTGGTGCTGCTGCTCCTGCTGCTGCTGGTGCTGTGCCTCGTGCTGCTCAAGAGGCGCGCCAAGGAGCGGGGCCGCGAGCGCGACTCGTTCTGACGACGGCTGGGGGCGGGGCTGGGGACCGGTGCACCTGGCGGCCGCCTCCGCCGGTGCCTGCGCCGCCTCCGCCGCCGCCTCCAGCCACCCGCACGGCAACGACGGGCCAGCCTGCCCACGCCGAGCCAGCCCCAGCAGAGCTCCGAGGCCGGCCCCGCGCATGCTGCCAACACCCTGGGCTCGACGCGGGCCTGGAGGTACAACGTGACGACCGACCAGCTGTGAGCAGCGTGGCCCAGCACCACCCATT
>NW_026267334.1:271251-271770 GCF_000697945.3 Frankliniella occidentalis | reverse complement strand
GCAACTTGGGACTCTTGTCTCTGCCTTCCTCTCAGGGGCGTTAGCGCCAGGAGCAAACAGCTTTGCCCGATTGTATTAGGGTTGCTGGGAGCATGAAAATATTTTTCAACCATCGCGTATGAAACATTTTTTGGAAGGAACCGCACTGATCCACGCGGAAAATAGAGGCGTGTAACAACCACGCCGGCAAAGCTGGTTATCGGATGCGGATGGCCATACGTGTGTTATGAACATACAACTCATAATTAATATTCTTTAGGTGGAAATCCAAAATGCTCACTGCCACCTTTGTATTTTGTCACGTTTCCAATGTGTGACGTGTGACCCTGGAGAAATCCTATTCTTTTTACTGCATCTAAATGTTGTTACTTTTGCAGATGCGCGGCGGTGCCCTCCTCTGGGGCGCCTCCTGCTGCGCTGTCTCCTGGTGGTCCTGCTGGGGGCGCCGGTCCTGGTCGCAGTGCAGCTCGGCCCGCAGGATGGACCCGTCCTGCTGCGGCAGGGCGCAGTCAGAGGGGT
>NW_026267334.1:269409-271201 GCF_000697945.3 Frankliniella occidentalis | reverse complement strand
ACATTTTAGACCATGATACGCCCTGGTCCAAAATTGTTCAAAATGTTCAAATTTGTTAAAACGGCCTACAGAGTCCATCTTTAGTAATTTTCCGAGTAATTTTAGTATGAGAAAGGCGATGAACCATACTGCAAGTGCGTACATCATACCAGTTAGGCCCCAGAAGACGCCATCCTGGAAAATAGGGGCCTAACTAACTTTATATAGCACTGTCACTGGCACCACGACCTCTGACCGGGCGGGAGGAGTAGTGCACAGTGGGTGGATACACCTCGCACTAGAAACTTATGAACCTTTTTAATTATAGCTTACCTTACTGTGTTCTGTAAACATGCTTCGTTTGCGTATTTTTAAATACGCCAGTAATTTCTTCATAGCAGCGTATTCAACAATGCCCAAGCCGAGCTTGTATACAGACCTAGTAAGTTACGAATGGGCATTTTTTTAAATAAAAAATCAGCATATCCGATGTTGGGCACGTATTTAGTACTTTCTCACTCTCCGTCTGCGACTTTTATCTACACTCTAGGGTAATTAATCGTTTAAAAAGTTGACTTTTAATGGTGTAGGACGTTAAGAGGTGATGAAACCCGGAAAAAACTCACATCGACAAGAGGATGCGTAGGGGTGGTTCTCTAGGAGCTTTCACAACAATTCAGGCTGTTTTTACCTTGTCGAACTTTTCACCCCTATAATCCGAAATCTTCCGAAAACTTTCAATTTGTTTCAACCTTGAGCGCGCTAGAGGATGCTGGCGGTAACGTGGGTAGGTGGCAAACTTCACCTTACAGGATCGTCAACAACACACTTTAGAGCTCTCTGCCCCAAACTTCACCTTTCTAGCTCAGCTAGCTACATACATCCACTGTACTCTCGCACACCTTTACTACCTTAAGGTTTTTACGCAGCAGGAATACTGGCTAATTTGTTACGTATTCTGTATATTGTTTTGAGGAACTCACAGATAAAAGAAAAAGATTGTCAGTAATGTAAAAAGAAATTATTTTGTATTACTGATGAAAACAGTTGTCAGTAGATGTAAAGGTTTTTACGCAGCAAGAATACTATGAAGGGGGTAAATCAGTTACAGGATGAGAGTGTGGTCATCTGACATATGTCAGATCACCAGAATCTCCCTTATTAAACAAACCATATTACAGACCGCTTATTTTTGCGGAATACTTACACTCCTTCTCATTATTTTTTTACCTTTTGTCAGTATTACTGTTGCTTAAAAACCTTTATAAGATACTGTACTGAATTTTTGTCAGCAAGACAAAATAAGTCCTTTTTGCATAAATGACAATTTCTTTCGTCAGAAAGTTGCTGACAAAAATAATCTAAATAAGTAACATTGTAGTCAGTAGTCCCACTGCGTCAAAACATTGATGTTTAATAAGCAGTAAATCAGCACAGGTCTGAGAGTGTTTATTACCTATATTTGGCTGCTTACAGAACTAAGAAGGGTAAGCTACAATTAAAAATGTTCATAAGTTTCTAGTGCAAGGTGTATCCCCACCCAGTGTGCACTACTCCTCCCGCCTGGTCGGAGGTCGTAGTGTCAGTGACGCTGCTATACGAAAGTTAGTTAGGCCCCTGTTTTCCAGGATGGCGTCTTCTGGGGCCTGACTGGTATGATGTACGCACTTGCAGTATGGTTCATCGCCTTTCTCATACTAAAATTAATCGGAAAATTACTAAAGATGGACTCTGTAGGCCGTTTTAACAAATTTGAACATTTTGAACAATTTTGGACCAGGGCGTATCATGGTCTAAAATGTCCTTGGTAGAC
>NW_026267334.1:266335-269359 GCF_000697945.3 Frankliniella occidentalis | reverse complement strand
GGCGGCGGGGGCGGCGAGCTTACGGCCGACGACAAAGATTGTGTTTCTTTCCGCCGCCTGCTCGCCACGCCGCCGAGAGAGTCCCCTAAACGTAAAGTCAACATTCGGGGACGACGAGACTGATGATGTAAAGAAACGTGAGGCGAAAATTAACAAGGACGGCGAGGGTGGAATCCTAACTTAATCACCGCTATTGAAATTTATTATTCCTGCAGGGGGGCGACGGAAAGTGACTCCTCTCCCCCCGCCCCCTCCTCCTCCCCCAGGAGAAGAGGGAGAATAAACAGCCGAGGAATTAGGGAGCGGAGAGCTGCTGTATGGAGGCGTCACGGCCGGCAACCTGGGCGGAGGGCAGACGAGAGGAGAGCGAGGGGGCGGAGAGGACCACGCCTACGCCTCCGAGACCATTATCGAGGTTGACGAGAGTAGTGACCCGGCGCCTGACGGGAAGAAATCAGCCAAAAACCAGGCTGTTTTCTGACAGGCAGCCATTTTCAAACATTCCGCGGATCTGCTTGCTCCGAGAAGTGCGAATTCCGCAAGAAGTATTTGGGCAAGTGGCCTATACGATGAGACCCGTGGCCGAGCCAGCCGGTGTGTGGCGCACCGCCCCGCGCCAATCGAGAGGATGCCATGGAGGAGGGGAGGGAACGCCAAGACCATCGTCCATCGAGACCGATCGAGGCGGGACGGAAATAAAACAGTGGACTGACAACCGGAGACGTATGCGAAAAATGAAGCAAACACTATGACACATTATAATAGCGCGTTTCTGTCCACGTTTGCGTTGCGCCTTTTTTTTCGGACCGTGGACTGCAAGCGGTTTGACTCAGATATTTCAAATGAAACGAAAGAATTGACGATACAGGCATGATGTTGCAGTTTCGTCAACTCACTTCCGTTGTCAAGATGCAGCAGAATGCCCTGTTACCGAACCCAAAGAGGCTGCTCCTGTACGGAAGAGAAAGGGGTTTGGAGGGCGGGAACTGAATTCTTCTGTCGCGGCGCCCCGTCAAGCACCGAGTGTTCCACTTGGTTCCACTGCCAGCGACTGCCAGACTCGTCACTTTGCCCCCCTCACAACCACTGCCAGGCGGACTTCAGGTCGTCAGGTCGGTCCGCTTTTGCTCCGCCAAGCTGCCCGAACGCTCAGAGTGCTGTCACCGAAAGCCTTATTCTCACTGGCAGACCGGATCTATGGACCCGGTGGACACGAACACACACATCTCCCCACCCCCTACTCTCTCACAGGCGTGTATCCTCTGCCGGGTTCGATCTCCTTGTATATTCCGCTTGGAGAAACACAAGGACGCGTCGCGATGCTTTGGGACGACGCGTTCTGTATGCAACTCGTGGGGCAGAGCGGGGCAGAGCGTGGCAGAGCGGGGCAGAGAGAGCGTGGTGGGGCTGGGCGGGAGCGGCGGGGCGGATCGTGGTACAGGGTGGACGAGGACGAGGCTGGCACGGCGACACCCGCTTGTGTCCGCATGCACTTTGGCAGGGCTGCGGGCGCGGTGCATCAGGAATGCATTTGGCGTGGAGGAGCTGGGGGGGCTTCACTCCACGCCGAGGCTACGCTCAAGGAGAAAGATACACGCGCTCGTAAAGGAGCGAAAAGCGTCCCGCCCCATGTAATTTCTCATGTTTTGGTCACATCATGGTCACATCCCAACCTCGACGACCGTGCCCGACTTCAATCCTTGTTAAATCCAAAACGATCTCTTCGCGGTGTTTACATTTATTCATCAGCAGAGCAAATCTCGGGTTAGGGGTACGCTCCCCTTGCAATCCGCCGACACCGCCATATTGCTGCGACCAACCGAACCCAAACCGGACCCACAAAGTAGGGGCCGTGTCTGTGACCCGCGCTGCGTGGTTAAAGCTGCCGGACGGTGCACCACGCCGCACCAAAGCTGATGGAAACACCGACACACCGCCACACGGACAGCACACGCACGCGCCCCGCCAACGGCCAACGGCCAACGGCCTGCCCTAACGCCGTAATGAGATCGGTTCGCATCGAAGAGTGCGGAGAATAGGGGGGCGTAGGGGGGTAGGGCCCTCTCCCGATATAGATTGGAGGCTACGGGGTCAAAAAGTCCATGCGCGCGTATGTGTGTGTGTGTGTGTTCGGTCCGGTGCCGTCCGGTAGCACCGCCGCGGCGACGCACACACCAGCTCAGCTTCCCGCGCATTATAGATTCATAACCCAATCTGTGTGGGCGCATGTAGGCGAGCGACGAGGGGGTAGGGGGGGTGTAAAAAGGGGGTGGGACAGATCGGCCACCAACGCGGCGCTTTCATGGCCCATCTCCTCTAATGTAATCAAAGTCGAAAAATCATCGACCTATTTTTCTCTCTTTTTTTGTATTGTTGTTTTTGAACCATTGTCTTTGTTGCTACAGGTCGAACTCATTGCTCAACACAATAATTTACCAATGCTTAAGTTGAACTCTGGTAGGTTTTTTCCCATGTATGTTAACCCATTTATCCTTACAGGATTTCTGTGCCTCGGGGATGGCGGCGCGCGCGGCAACCTGGGCCTGCTGGACCAGTACCTGGTGCTGCTGTGGGTGCGTGACAACATCGAGGCCTTCGGCGGCGACCCCCGCACGGTCACGTTCATGGGCCACGGCGCAGGCGCGGCCAGCGTGGAGCTGCACCTCTCAAGCCCCAGGACGCTGGGTGGGTGTCTCCAGCCTCCTACTAATTCCAACTCGAATTTCCGGTCAAGACTCAACGACAGTGGTGGCCCGCCCTGGCGCCGGTGTAGGTCTGTTTCAGCGCGCCGTCCTCATGTCCGGCTCAGCGTCCTCGCCGTGGTCCAGGTCACCGTCGGCCACGGCGGCCTCCCTCGGGGTCGCGCGCAGCCTGGGCTGCCCCCTGCCGCCGTTCGACCCCTACCCGCGCCCCGCACCGCCTCTCCGCCCGGCCTCGGCGCCCACCCTGGACTGCCTTCGCACCAAGTCCACCCAGGAGGTGCTGC
The DNA here is from genome assembly GCF_000697945.3 of Frankliniella occidentalis. Classification (NCBI taxonomy): domain Eukaryota; kingdom Metazoa; phylum Arthropoda; class Insecta; order Thysanoptera; family Thripidae; genus Frankliniella; species Frankliniella occidentalis. The sequence goes on along the minus strand of NW_026267334.1, from coordinate 266,373 downwards.
GCGCCTTCCTGACCCAGTACCAGGTGCGCGCCGGCGGC
>NW_026267334.1:256614-261455 GCF_000697945.3 Frankliniella occidentalis | reverse complement strand
ATAATATCTGTTTTCAATAAAAAGAAACTCATGCTTTCCCTGCATATTCATTTTGTATTAGGTGATCTCCTATGTCAATATCTTCATTTTCATTTGAAGTATCAATGACACTGAGGCTAACTCGCCACGAATTAGCAGCAGTAACATTTTGATTAATTTCTCGGATGATGGTAGGGAAGGAGTTTTCCTCAACCAAATTGTTGAAGAACAAACATTCCTCCACACTCCAATCAATGTTGAGTGGTTTGACGCCTGTAAGTGGAATCAAGTGTTAAATTATTGACCTCATAACTGGCTATACGAAATCTCTTCAGACACAGATCATCTTACCATGTAATTTTGCCCTGATGGCCAATGCTGGAATCTGCTTAAACCTCTCTTCAAGGAATCTTATGCGGTCAAGTGCGACCAGTCCAACATCGCCATAATCGGCATAGCGGACACTGACCACACCTTGATTAAGAGTGGCAACTATACTTACTCTGCAAAAGATTGGAAATAGATGTAACAGTGGCAGAACACTTCAAAAACCATAATGACAACACAGTAGGATAGATAATTTTTCTATACCTGTACCACTGTAAGTCTTCTGGGTGCTTAGCTGCAAAAGCTCTATTTTCCACAAGCTCCTCTATGGCAGGAGTTGACATGATGTGATGCGTTGCCTCATAATACTCCTGCATACTTGCCATCATAGCATTAAATGAAGGTAACTCTACTACTGGTTGTACCTGTAAAAATGCAAACACCTGAGAAAACAAAGTTCTTCATATAGGAGCGAGTAAAGGTAAGACATTGATCCTTACCACAAAATTGAATGGGTTACTTGACATGGTAACATGCACATTGAAAAATTCAACATCAACTGGCAGCTGGTAGATAGCCAGTGGGTTAGTTGAGACATCTTGGGTACCTGAATAGACAAAGCAAATAAGTGCAGATACAAAATTTCAAAAAACAGAAATTTTAAAAATCAAATTTTGTTATTGCAAGATCATTTTGTTTATATTTTTGTAAGTTCCAGAGACCATGTTAATAAATAAATTGCTTCCACTCGAATGTTTCAACAGAACAGGAAAGTGTATAAACAATCAGTGGACATAATTTTTTAAAGAAATGTTGAAAAATGTATGGAACCCTGCTATAGCTTATGCTTTAGGTAACACTGAAGAGACTTACCACAAGCAGCTGTGGCATCTGCTTGATCCTCCTCTTCAATGTCTGGGGTATTTTTTAACCTAGTCAAGAAGAGGTGTGAATACAAATTAACAATTAACTAATGAAAGTGAAATAAGACATGAAAGCTGCAAAAGGCTATTATTCCTACTTACTCCTCATAACTGAAGATTAAATCGCCATTGATGGAAAAGATTAAATTATCTGGTTGGATTCTTTTGAATAATTTCAAGTCTCCAGAGCCCTGATCGACTTTACCAATAACAAATTGGTCTGGAGGAGCAAGCTCTGTAAGTCTCTTAACTACACCAGAATTTAGTTGGGACTCATTCAAATCAGCTAAATTAAACTGTACAGCCTGCAAATCAACCCAAAAAGTGAGAACAGGCTTAACTATTGAATGAAAGTAACATGTCTATAATAGTATAAGCTGCATGTGTGTACAGTAAGCATAAATGCAGCCCAAAAATTAGTGCATATATTTTCACTCACTTGGACAGGAAACTTGCACAAAGGTTGCAACACTTTCTTAAGATCAAAAATATCACTCAGAAGTACTCTTTCTGTAAAACCATGATCGCAGAAGTGCATCTGAAAAAAGTACAACATGGTCAGCACTAACATTTTTTTTTTAAATCAGAAGAGATCTGTTTTATAAGATAACTTACGACAAAAGTTCTTTGATTGGTGGTACTGTCCACAATGTTTGCTCTGAGCCATGTGTTAGGACATCGTTTTGATCGGACCAAAAACATTTGCCTTGAATCCACAACCAATCTTGGGTGAGCATTAACCCCATGGACTGCTACCAAGTCAATTAAAGAAATGTCGTTGAGTATACTCTCTAAGAAAAACAAATCCTTTCCTTTGATTTGTACAAAGGGACGGGTTTCCTTTTGTACATGAGATATTCTTAAGAAATTTAATCCCTGTAACAAAAAATAGGACATGGAGTAAATATTCTACAAGTTTCAATTAGGAGTAATAATTAATGACTGTACAAACCTGCACCAATTGAGGCTTGTCTAAACTCTGAATAATACTGTCTAATATGCATGAATTAATGTTCAGAGCCTCTCCTTCATTCTCAGTATTGTAAAGAACAACTTTCGGCAGTTCTTCTGAGTGTTTAATAATTTCAGCAACAAAAGAGGATCCTATCACATTATTCATAAGGTAGATCTGAGCTGCCTCATATGTCACATCGACATAAGCTAATACTACAGGAACAGCCTGCGAGGAAAATAGAGATATGAAATTGCACAACTGTTCAAATAACTTACATCGCAACTTTTAAATGTCACAGTACCTGTCCAGGTAGTCTCAAATATTCTTCATCAATCACTCTCAGTTCAGAGAGGGAAACATTATCCATTTCACCATTGTCTATGAGAAAAACTACTGCTTCATCCTCTGATCCATCAGTTTTCTTTAGAATTTCCTTGAGCTGTACCCTCAGCCAGTTGTTGTCAAATTTGCAGCAATAAAATTGATCAACAACAGGGTTTTGCACCGGTTCACTACTTGAGAACATTTTAATTTCAAGATCAGTCATTAAATCATTATATTTTGCCTGCAAAATAAATAAAAATATGCAATAAAATGTGAGCACTACATGCAGGGTCAAGTAAAAGCTGTGTTTTCATAACGATAAAATAAGGTGGGGAAATAGTAACTTACATCATACTCGTCACCAATAAATCTCACCCACAACTCATTTTCGGTGGAGGAAACTGATGCAACAAAGACGTCCCACGTTCCTTCTTTGGGTTTAGGTAAAACAAGCTTGGGTAGTTCTCTTACGATAGAGGAGTCTCCACAAGGAACTGTGTTAGCATTTATGTCTTTAAATGGTTTCTGACGTGAGAAGTTATTAAGACTAGAGGGAGTTGCACCATTTACATGAAGAGGTTCCGGTCTTGAGACAGTGATTGCTCGAGCTTCAGGTAAGGTAGTCATTTCAGGGATAGATGATATGGGTGGTTGATCTTCTTGCACACACTGAAATGCCAGTACGTAAAATTGAGATAAAAAACATAGGAACAATAAAATGCATAATAATACATAATGACCAGGGCCAAAGTAATTCCTTCAATTTGAATTACAAAATTACAAGGTCCTAAGGTCAAGGCCATAAATGGATGCTAGATGGTTTTGTGAGAGATTCCTACCAAATTTGGATAAATGATAGCATTGCCTCTCCCATTTAGAGGTTGCTCCACTTCAAATCTTGGTGAAGCTCCTATGACCTCCAGCCAGGAGATTGGTAACGAGCTACTGTAGATACTTTCATACTCCTTCACAATGCCAGATTCAACCATACCATTAGCTTTGCTCTGAACAATCTATAAGCACAAACACAAACAGTAAGTTACTCAGAAACCAAAGGTTACAGTTAGAATATAAAGATTTGAATAAAATAAATTGGTACATACATTGAACACTCTTTCTATAACTTTATCATCATCGAGATCCTCAGCTTCCCTTGGTCTTTGACGCAAATCGTCACAGGCTAATTTTGCCACAAATTCTTGCGCCTCTTCACAAGTTGGTTTCTCATCTGGATATGAGCTATACAGCAATGTCTCTCCAATCTAAAAACACAGTAGTCCAAAATTGAAAATTGCACAGAGCTTGAAGAGGAAAAGGAAATAGTGGTTATTACCTTTAATTTAGCTATGAACACCGCCTGTTTTCTAGTTGGTTTACGTTCCACATATTTATACGTAGGGTTGCCCAGACCAAGGGTACTTGTTAAGTGTGACAGCTCTTCGACATAGGATTTAAATACCACCTGCTGCTGTGACAGTCTACCCCTTGGTCTTGTTGGTGATGGGGTTTGCTTTGATTGAAAAGATGGAACATTCACACTAATAGACATCAAAGGAACTGGTCCTGCTTGTGATGATAGCTGCACAAAAGAAAACAAATTATTTAATCGACAAAGCATGTGACGTGAAAAAAAAGTGACTTGGATAGTCATGTCATTGACTAACAGGATTTTAAATTGCAGTTGGATATTCCACTGACCGAAGGATTAGTTAGTGCAGTCATTTCATTCAAAAAGGGAGGACTAGATAGTATGCCATTGGTCACTCCATTAACCACAGCAGGAAGGCAAGGACGAGTAGTCATTGCATTGACTAGATTACGACTAGATAGGCCGTTGGTTCCATTAACCAAAGCAGGATAAGATGCAGCACCATTTGTCATTCCATTAACCAAAGCAGGATAAGATATAGCGGAACTGGTCGTCCCATTAACCAGGACAGGATTAGGATTAGAACATTGCTGAGAAGCAAGCTGAGCATCCCCAGAGACCTAAAATAAAGATGATGAGAAAACAATTACTTTCAGGAAGCGCCGAAGAAATAACATTTAGGTCTTGAAATTCTTTATTTGTACTCTCTAGGGTTGTGGCTGTGCCCCATAGAAACAAATGAATATACTAACCCCGATGCGCGTTGGCAAAGTCGTTTGCGCCCGTGCATGCACGTTAGTATACACATTTGCTCCAACAGGGCACAGTGACCACCCTATAAGTGTAAATAAATTCTAGTTACGATGGAACTTACTAAAGCTTGTTCTTTCCTTGCACTCTTAAGCCTGCAACCGTTGTTTGATAATACCCTTCCTTGCAACCACTAATGAAAAGAGAAACATAA
>NW_026267334.1:252367-256564 GCF_000697945.3 Frankliniella occidentalis | reverse complement strand
ACCAGCAAACAGCGACGAAAAAGACGAAAAGGTCGGGAGAAAACCCAAAATAAGTGGTGGGCGTTGGAGTCCTCTGTTATGCAGCCAGTAAGCGTCCCCCCCCCCCCTCTTTCCTCCGTGTTTTGACGGCCACGTGTAGCCGTGTGGCGCGGCGCTTGCCGGAAGCGGCTGGACCGAGCCGCGCGCAATGGACTGAATCAAGCACCCCCCCCCCTCCCACCAGCCGGTCCAGTGAAAGAGACGCGGGGCCGGGCGGGGCCGGCCGCGCGCAATGGACTGAATCAAGCACCCCCCCCCCTCCTCCCTCCTGTCCCCCCTCACAGAATAGGCTGCTGTTATCGTCCATTTACCACCAAAGCCACGCGCTGTTGTAAATCCTTATTTGGTGCCAAAAGATATGACCACTGGAAACCCTTGATTAAGGTTTCATCAATCGGGTTTCGTGCTCGGCGCCAATCGGTTTCGGGTTAGGAAGGGGATGGGGAAAGGAGAGGCGTGTGCTACGATGAAACCCACGATGAACGTTGCCCGAGGTGACGCAGTAAGCTGTCATGTCTCGTGGATAGGTTGAACAGAACTCGGGCGCGGGCTTTTGAATGCATGTTTTAGGAAAGTCAGAAAGAGGCTTCAAGTTCACGTGAGAGACGATTTGTGCTGGACGAGTCGGTACACTGTTCGATTCTGGCAAAGCAATGCTCTGCAGAACTGCGAAGTATTTAGATCCTTTGTAAGTACGAAGCATTTACTTTGCAATTACAAAGTGATGCTTTGCAATTACAAAGCGACGCTTTACAATTGCTAAGCGATGCTTTGCTGCGTTTTTGTTTGCTTCGCAATAGCAAAGCATCACTTTAATTGCAAAGTAAATGTTTCGTAGTTACGAAGGATTTAAATACTTTGCAGTTATGCAAAGCATTGCTTTGTAGGAGTTCGACAGTGTACCCCATCTTTGCCCCCTTTATTTCTTCACTTGTTGTCTCCTTCATGCCTCTGCTCTGAGTATTCGACAGAATTCCCTACGACGGCTGTCTGTCTGTAGGTAAAGTCTGAACGAGGAAAAAGGGAGGTCCCCACCCCAGTCCTGTCTCTCTGCGCTCCACGCCGTGCCGTAGGGTAGGAGCGGTTGACAGATCGCAGAGCACTCATGCACAGAGTCGCAAGGTGGGCGTTGAGGCGTTGAGGGGCGGGTGGGACCCACGGCGCCTGCCGGTGCCGACGGCATTTTGCTGCTCAGACAAGCTGTGTAGGACATACAACCTCTCTGCTGACAAGTCGCTTGTTCTTGAGTGTGTCGCGGACCACGCGCTGATGCGCCGATCAACGACAGGTGGGCGGGGGGAAGGACATATCGTCCGAACAGTGGGGTGGAGTTAATGGGGCTGCGATCGGCACCAAGTTGAATTAAACGCCTCTCAATAGGATCTCCATTACACTCCAGCAACGCGTCGTGACATTTCGTAAAAGAATAAAAAAAAGGAAGAAGTCGAAAGTTTCCCCGACGACGTGATTGGGGAATGATGAAGACACGTGGGTCCGACGGGGTGGATATAAATCACGGGAACGAAGCCGGCCAGCAGCAGGCGCGTTAGAGGGAGACAGAGAGACTTGCAAGCGTTTCACTCGGTAGCTGTGCACTGTGCACTTGCAAAGTGTGCCACTCCTCGGTTGAACTCCTCCCTAGATTGGACGCTCACTGTGTGGAAAGTGCTCAACACGAGGAGTTGCAGACTTTGCTAGTGCACAGCAGCTACCGATGTACACATTTGCAAGTGTACTTCTACAAAGTTGAACCCTTGCAAGTTGAAGACTTGCAACGTTTTTCTCCAACAATGAGGATCATGACTATACTTTTTCGTTCTATGTCGTTTTTATAGAATTCAAGATTGAAACATCGGTTATTTGTAAAACAATGTCAAAGATAACCACGACGTCTTCCTTAAAAAATTCCGTTGTATAATGTGAGAACGGCGAACTTTGCCAAATTATGCGTGAGATGGTTACATAGTTGGTATTGGTCCGGTAGTGAAGCGGGGGACAGGGAGTTTGAAACAAAGCTTTGCACTGCTTCTGAAATTCGAAGCAACTTGGGACTCTTGTCTCTGCCTTCCTCTCAGTCTTACGTGTCCCCGCCCCTCCTGCTCCGTTATGGAGACAGTCACACAGTCGCGGGCCCAACCCGTTCGCTCCAGCCAGAGGCTCCAACCTGATCCTACTTACCCAACTCGCGGCCGCGCCGGCGCCGTCAGCCCGCTCGCCCCCCGGTCCCACGGCCGCCATCAAATTGATTCAAAGCGGGGGCGAAAGTCACCGAAGGGGATCGTGTTAAAAGTATCCCAGCAGCTGACGAATTTCCGCGACCCTCGTATAACAAACTTTGACTCGTTTAACATTTCGATTCATTTAAACAAAATGAAGATTTTTTTTTTTTTTTGCTGCATTTTGAATGTAATTAGTTGGTGCGTAAACAGCCCATACCGACCCGTGGCTCTAATGTAATTGGCTGTGTCTCTGTTGATTTCGCAATTGCTCCACGCCCCATTTCTAAAGCGACGAGACACGGGTCGGGCCGTGCCGTACGCCGGACTACTGACCATGTCCAATATGCAGGTCCAAATGCTAGGTACAATGTCCATCCACTCCACGTGGTGCTCAATATTTGACGCGGCTGCCCGGGAGACCCCCGTCTCCTGCGGGCGAGCGGCCTGTGAAAGCTGCACGCCCGGACACATCCCGTGTCTGCACACGGCGCTGTAACACGGTGCCATAGCGGCGCGGGGCGGGGCAGCAACCCCTCGCGTCGGGGATCTGCTTCTTGGCGAGTCGATCGGTTTTACATTATTTACCCAAGGCGTGGCTGCTCGAGATCGCCATATCTTGTAGCTGCTCTCCCCCACTCTCCTCTTCTTGAAGAAACTCTCACTGGTCGTCCGCTTGCCCCCCCCCCCTCTCTTCGTTTTCCACTCTCTCTTTTCACCCCCTCGGTTCACTCCTTCCCAACACGAGCCTTCTGTCCGCCGAGCCATTGCCGAGGCTGTGTACACCTTACTCCTCCGTCCCTGCCCGCCCACATCCTCCCCTGTACCCGGCCCCCGATCATCCTCCCCCATCCCCTCCTCGTAGTCGTCCCCGCCCCTCCCCATGGTCTACCTCCCTCCGGACGCTGTATTTGGAACGGAAACAAAAACGTCAACGTTTGAGGATACACATTGATTTTGGAAACATCGTTTTTATTATCACCTCAAAATCGGCAAAACAAAATACGTGTCCAATACACAATGTGCTGTTTTTGTCACTGTGTCGGCAACACACATCACTGTTCTTCGGCAGTGAGAGGGGTTCCGGAAACACGATCTAAAAAATCGTGTCAGCTTTGCAGAGTTTGACTCGTATTGTGTTGCGATTCTCCGAGGTGACAGATGGACGTTTCCAACACATTTGTCGCCTGCATATACTCGTTACGTTTCGCGCTGCAGTGTGGGATATGTCGTCCCCGCGGCACTGGTTAAGAGCCTGCCCAGCCCAGGTAGGAGTGCGGCAGGCGAGCAGAGGCCGCCGGCGCGACGTTTCATCTCGCCGAGTGAAATATGAAAATGCGTTGGCCTCTGAACGAGCGATAAATCCTGCCCGGCCCGGGCAGGGAGGGCTAGCCCGGAGAAGTCCCGGCCGAGGGGGTGGTTGGCCTGCTACACCTCCACTCCAGGATAATCGGGAGGCCCTTCGTCCCCGTGGAGGGAAAGAAACGGTGCTCTTATGATGTTACTGTTACAGATGCGAGTCTTGACGGAGAACAGGCAGGGCGTGCTCGCCTACCTGGGCATACCGTACGCCGAGCCACCCATCGGCGAGCTTCGTTTCTCGGTAAGTAAGTTCTCGACCACGAAATGTGACAGTTTTAAGCACACAGCCCGCACCTTCTTCACTGGTCTTTCTGTTACCTGTGATCACCATATAACCAACCACCGGTCGATACCGATAGTTTAGCGCCATTGTCGTCGTGCAGAAGAAGAACGCGGAATTATCTCGGGAAAATGAACAAGGGGAGAGGAGGAGCAAGCAGCACCCCTGCAGGGCCGGGACCAGGGGGTCTCCCCGCGGCGAGGCTCGGCCCGGCGGCGCGGCGGGGGATCACGGAGGAGTACAAGTTGGGGCTGTTTCTAGTAAGCACGTACCGGTAGCTCCACGACCTTGGGGTGGGGG
>NW_026267334.1:242731-243541 GCF_000697945.3 Frankliniella occidentalis | reverse complement strand
ACGGTGGCAGTAGCACGGGGATCTGGGCGGGGAGCAGCACGGGGATCTAGGCGGGGAGCAGCACGGGGATCTATGCGACAAGCACCGAGGCAGCGGCACGAGGATCTGGGCCGGGAGCAGCACGGGGAGCACGGGGATCTAGGAGACAGCACGGCGGCAGTAGCACGGGGATCTGGGCGGGGAGCAGCACGGGGATCTAGGCGGGGAGCAGCACGGGGATCTAGGCGGAGAGTAGCATGGGGATCTAGGCGACAAGCATCGCAGCAGCGACAAGAGCTTGGACGAATCACTCGTCCAAGGCACGGGGATCGGCACGGGGACGAGCATAGGGAGAAGCACGGGGGAGGGGGGGGGGGTTGAGATACTTTGCCTCTGTTTTCTTCGAGTTGGTACCGGTTTTAATGTTTGACACCAAAGTTGTTCCACGGTAAATCAAAATCTAGTAGCATCCGTCTCTTCCTGACTGGCCATTTCATCCACTGAACTGTGTCTCCTCGCACCCCTGCTCCGCCCTCCCCGTGGGGAGGAGTGCGACTTGTTGTAATTATAACGAGTTGCGTACAAAGCCGCTGTTACCCACCAACTTAATTTCGGAGTGCGGTGGTGGTGGGAAGGGGGGCGGATAGAAAAGGGAAAGAAAAACAACAAGATTGTCACGACTCTTTGACTTATTACAACAAGCCCCCACCCCCTCACCCGGGGTACCAGGAAACGGGGGGAGAGGAGGGGGAGAAACTGAGCAAGGTGAGCGCCGAAGGGCCTTTGTCACAAAATGACAAAATATCAGGGGATGAAATAGGGGGAAGGGAG
>NW_026267334.1:241801-242681 GCF_000697945.3 Frankliniella occidentalis | reverse complement strand
CCGGCCTGGCCCGACTGTAGAAATTGGCATCTGTCTAGGGCCCGGCCCCGGCCCGGCCCTGCAGCCGCCCCGAGCCGGTACGGAGCGCGCACCTCCCGTGCTCCCCAGAGCAGAGCGCAGCGTCGGGGTGGGCAGCGGCGGCGGGGTGCGCCCGCCCCGTGAGTGGGCGTCTGCATAGCGTCCGAGATGAAAACGTCAAGCCCTGTTAGGTTCAACGTCAGACATAAGAGCGAGTGAGAGAGGGGGAGAGAGGGGGGAGGAGCGAGGGAGGGCCATGAAGCAAACCTATCAAGTGGATAGGTTTGACGTGGCGCAGGCAGGTAGGAAACTTTTCCCAGCACATGTTTAATCCTCTAAGTCTGCCAGTGGTTTGGGGAGGTCCCGGCCGGCTGTTTCTCATCTGTCCATGTGTCCCGCAGGCGCCCGCTCGCCACCGGGGCTGGAACGGCACCCTGGCGGCCACGTCCTTCCGCCCAGCCTGTCCGCAGCCCGAGCAGCCCGAGGCCCTCCCGGCCAGCGCCGGCCTCGGCCCCGCCGGCCCGGCCTCGGACACCGGCCGCCTGCAGCAGGACGAAGACTGCCTCTTCCTCAACGTTTGGTCCCCAGAGGTGAGTTGTCCGCCAGAGGAGTGTGAGTGAGAGGGAAAGGAGCTGGGAAGCGGAAAGGGGGGGGGGGCGTCTACTGAATTGTGCATGACAAAGACCACTCCGGGTGGGCGCGGTGTATGGTAGTGGCGTCCAGGGGACGGGGCGAGGGAGGTCCGCAGGCCCCGCTGCACCACGCAAGTTGTGTCTTCTTCTTCCTCCTCTGCCCCCTCGTCCCGGAGAAAAAGCGTTGGCACTGGACGTTGTCACGGTCCGTGGGGCCGCACGCGCAATAT
>NW_026267334.1:239186-241751 GCF_000697945.3 Frankliniella occidentalis | reverse complement strand
AAATCAATGCAGAGAAATGAGAACTAAGTACCTGAATGTCAACAAAGGATGTATCCTCAGCAGCCTCCCCGACCGAAGTTGAGACCTATTTAAATGCAATGAAAGGAGATAAGCAATAAGCTTGAGAGGAAAAGCCAAGCAGGTGGTGGTCAGTGAAAATAAATGTTATGACTTAATGACACCAAAGCAAATAGATGAATTAAATATATGCAAAACATGGGTGTGGCAGCAAAGAAATAAAACAACCATTATCAAGCAGTTATTTTAACTCAAGCATACATCTCCCTCATGAATTATTTCATTCACCTTTGAACTTGACTGCCCTTTGGATGAAGTGTTGGCATCAGTTACCGGCACCTGTAAAATTGGAAAACTTACATTTACGAAACTAACTACAGGGCAAATATAAGCAGAATAATTTCACTAAAATCGAGGCTCAAGTACTATGATGCAGAACAACAACAATTCTACTATAGTAAAGCAACCCTGATAATATTAGTCTGCTCGATTAAGACCAAGGTATAACCCTCCTGAGTGAACCAACACATGCTAGTTAATTCACTCTTACAATAAAAATTGTGAGTGAATAAAAATTAAAACTCAAAACACGAAAACTTACGGATAAAATTTTTGATTGCGCCACCTCTACATCAAGACCCCGACCTGTTAGAAAGTTGTAGAAGAAACAGCAGTTTGTTAAACAATAACCTGACATTAAAACACAATATAGAAAGGTGGTAAAAGGTTAACAATGAAAATGACAATGGAGTAAGTCTTCCTTGTAAATTAACAGTGTTCTACTTTCTTGCCAAAATTTTCATATTTCTTTTAGAATGCCAATTTTTGGCCCATTTGCTTTCCAGAATTAGATCATTTTTGGTTTTTAAAGCCACAGTTTGTCATTCTTTGAGAAAAGATGAAAATTTAGAGAGGAATACAGGCCAAAATTTGGAATTAAATGCTCATTATTTTCTCACTATCACACGTTCACATTAATGTCTCACATCTACTAACAATGAAATAGAACTGACAAATATTTCTGAGGATGACACTAAACAACCATGAATAAAAACACTTACTCAGTCGGTCTTGAGCTTTTGTCCCAGCTGCAGGGGAAGTGCTAGGCTTCTTCGGCAGTGGTAGAGGCTGCCTTTGTGGTATTATGGGTGGATACCCAGATTCTGGCTGTGAAGCCTGTAGAGGCTGCCTCTGTGATATTACAGGTGGATGCTTTGATTCTGAACGTGGAGAACTTATAGGCTGCCTCTGTGGGATGATGGGTGGATTGCCATATCTTGGTGGTGGAGCACTTCGTGGGGGACGAGACGTAGCTGGTGGTCTATAAGAGGTTGGGGCAGACGTAGGGCGTCTAAGCATAGGTCGCGGAGGTAACCTAGACCTAGCATACCTTTTACTCTAGAAAATTAAGAATGTATTAGCACTATTGACTAGTTCTGAACAAATACCAATTTACGTTACTACATAAATATGTGAACACTTCACATACCTTTACTGTCCCTGGCTTCTTTCTTTGCCTAGCAATAAGGCTGCTAATATGTGCCGTCTTTTCATCATACCCAGCATTGATACAGTCTTCGCCAAAAGCGTTTCTGGTGTAATAAAATCCACCAAGTGATTGAATCAAAGATTTAAGACTTCTGTGGCCATAATCACTAAATTGAATAGTCCCTATTAATGATCTGTAATCACCTGAGAAAACACAAATCAGAAAAAGAATGAGTTTAAATAAACTAAATATGCCAGGGTGGTAGGTAAATTTCAATGAGTGTTGCTTACTCAGGAACTTCCTTTCAGTCAATTGACCACCCCCAGAAGTTAGGACTGCGCTTATATTAATTTTCAATTCCTCTAAATCTTCTGACATTTTTCATAACACTTGCTCACTGCAAGAAAAAATCTTATTAAGTGACAAGTCAGCATATTCAGAGGAACATATTTGTCTTTTCAGGGGCAGCTAGAGATGGATAGCGATACATTTACACCAGGGACAAAAAATAATACTGATACTGCTACGATAAGAGATCAACGCAGAGACCACCTGGTTTCAAAGGGGACCGCCGTACCCCACCAACTTTCACTTTGATTGCATTAAACAGTAAATTATTCCTGACTACAACATGATCCAGATCAAAGAAACTGAGCATTTAAGAGAGAGGGGGAGGGAGCGGGCACGTGATCAATCAGCACTAGAGTACAATTGTAAACACGAAAATGAATTAAAGGCGGCTCTCCCAGTATTGCCGAAGTAGGTTAGTGAGGTCCCTGCTCCTGCCTCCTCCTGTCAGACGGGGCCACCGCGGCCTCCGCCCGCGGGCCCAGAAACTTACCACAGGTTTCGTCACGATGTACCAGTGGTACAGATGGCACAGTGGTCACTTCAAAAAGTCCGGACACAAAAAATCACAAGGACATAGGGCTGACGAAGCTATGTGGTATGACAGAAACGAGAGGCACAAGGCTGCTCCTACCGCTGCTGCTCGAACTCAACTGATGACGATTCTGTTGGGTCGGGCGGGCGGCGGGCGGGGGCAGGGCGGCAGGGCC
>NW_026267334.1:236052-238471 GCF_000697945.3 Frankliniella occidentalis | reverse complement strand
ATACGCCGTTCTTGGGCTGAACGGCACACCTCCATTTACCAACAGGTACATGCCCCTGTTATTTCTTTTCATGGGCATTGGTAATATTCTAGGACTGTCCCGAGGAAATGTACCGAGGGCCTGATTGAAGAAAATTGAGAAATTAGTTTGAAGACGAACGAGACGAGCGGACGCCATGATCATGCAACAGTCAGTGCACCCATTACAACTCGGTTACTTGGCAACTCGCTGTCGGCGCCACTTGTGCCCCACTCGGATGCACCCTAGTACGAGTACTAGGCTGGTTGCGATGAGCGCTCTGCTGGGCCGTGTGACGGCAGGGTGGCCGGGGCGCGGGCGGCCAGGGCCACAAGCAGGAGAGGCCCCCCGCAGAGCCAACACGTGAGTCCAGAGGACGCGTGAGTGCGAGCGAGAGGGCGAGTACTACAACCTCGCGGTGTGCCTCCGCAGACACTCGGCGCCCTCGGGGACATCTGGTCCACCCCCTGGTGCGCACCCCGGAGCAACCGGGCCCACCCTGGGAGGGCACAAGACCTTCGACGACACCGCCAAGGACGTGCTGTTCGACATGTTCAAAGGCCCGGACGAGCGGGTGGCCATCGGCAAATTTCTGTCGGTGAGTGGTCGGAGACATGCAACCACGTGAACGGCCCGGAAATGACGCGACGTGTTGGCGGCGGGCGGCCAGTGCGGCGAGGGCGGAACCATGGCGGCACCACTGCACTTCACTTCACTTTGGCGGGTCGTTGGGACCTAAAGGGTGCCGGAGACATCGCCACACGGCTGGGACGAGGGAACTCCACCTCTTGTTCGGGCACGTTGTTTGTGCAACATCCCCAGCCCGGCACAGCCCGGTGGGAGAGTCCGTAATGACAGACACGGACGGCGAGTGATGTCGCCCGGTCGGGTCGTGCGTGGACGACCTCTCGACGAGATAACGGGAGGGCAATGGGAGATCCACGGCGAGGCGAGCCACCGGCAATGACCGTCCCCAACTGACATGCGCGCCGCTCCCCAAACCGATCACGCGATGTCACTGCACGGGGCTATGAGGATATCAGCATCAGTCAGCCTCTGAGCATGAAGTCACAGACGATACGCTAGTCCAGACCAACTTAGCGAGATTGTTGTGTCGTGTTCGTGGGTGAGAGAGGGGGAGGGGGGGAGGTTGTCTTGATAACACAGGGGAGGGGTTGGGCTGCGACCCTGCCTGCATGCCCAGCCCCCAGCCTGTCGCCGCCGCCTGCCCGCTGCCCGCCGCGCCGCCGCCGGTCAGTGAAAGTGAAACTCCCGGCGGCCACGTTGCTTTACGTTTACGGTTCTTATCGGGTCCATCTTCGGTCCCCGTGTCCACCCGGTGTCTACAAAATGATGCGTTGTGCCGTCCTTCTCTCTGTTCCCAACTCGAAGGGGGCCGGACTTGCTGGGCGTGATGTTTGTTTGTGTAAATAATAAGCAAGGTCGATGGAAAAGAGGGGACGCACCTGGGTCGGATGTGATGGGGGCGGAGGGGGGCGAAGGGAGGGAATCCCGGAAAGGACAACTTGTTAATGAGGATATTGTCTCTGCCGAAAGGTCAGCGTTCATCCTGGTTCAACCAAAAGACTCCCAACGCTCTGCCGGGCTCTTACCACAGACGCTGTCTGCACTGGGGCTGCGTCACTCGGACCCCCGCCTGCGCGAGATGAAGCAGCGCCTGATGGAGGCCGTGACGCCCGAGGACCTGGTGCTGGACATCCTGGACTACGGTCCCCAGCACGCCCGGCCCTCCGGCGCGCCCTCCCCCGCTCTGTCCGCCGCGTGCCCGGCCGCCTGCCTCACCCGCGAGGAGTTCCGCCGGTAACGAGACGCCCTTTACCATTTACTGCCTGCCCTTCCCCCTCCCCCCGCGAGGTGTGACTTAGGTCTGGCTGCTCTCTGGCAGGGTCGTAGGGTCCAGCATGACGCTCCTGTCGCGAGCGTTGAGGGGCCGCCTGACCATCGCCCCGTTTGACGAGTTCTGCGCGCGGATGCGCACCATCTTCGAGCGCTGCGCCGCCAACTGCGAGGGGAGCGTGGCCGCGTACATACCGCAGCTGGCCGTCATGGACGCCCAGAGCTGGGGGGCCAGCGTCTGCAGCGTCGACGGCCAGCGCTTCTCGCTCGGGGACGCCAGCGAGCCCTTCACCCTGCAGTCCATCAGGCGAGTGTTTGTTTGGACCCGACGAGTGCGCCGAGTTGGCGTTGGTCATTCCCTCTCGGCCCACCCAGGAGGGCGGCGGTGTGGCGACTGCGTGGCGTCACGTCATACCGGGCCACACAACTAACACGGGAAGGTTCTCCGGTGACACAGACCAGACGCGGCCACCACAGTCCCCCGCCCCTCCCCCATAAAGTGCATCATCTGCCGTCTTTTGTGACCTCCCCCATCTGCGTCGTT
>NW_026267334.1:232890-234152 GCF_000697945.3 Frankliniella occidentalis | reverse complement strand
CTGGCCAACAGGGGCGTGTGCCCGCTGACCGGGGAGCGCGTCCTGGGAGAGGCGCCCGTGCGCGACGCGCTCAGCCTCATGCACTCCTGCGGCATGTACGACTACTCGGGGCAGTTCGCGTTCAAGGTCAGTGTCCGCGCCAGGCCGCCATGGCCCGGCATTGTCATACACCGGCGGCCGTTGCGTGATGAGGCTGGCGGCGAGAGGCAGGCGCCCCGCGCCGCGCGGCAACAGTCCGCTGGAAGCGCCGCGTGGCAGCTCAGCTCGGAGCCGCGCTGGCGGCGTCCGCTCCGCTGGAAGGCGTAGCGTGGCGCGGTGCGGCGAAAGAGTCACAGTAGCCCCATCGCCCCTCCCCACCCCACCCTCCCTATCTCTCGCTGCTCTCTACGCCACGACGGCAGGACAGTGTTGCCAGTCTGGGTAAACTGACCCGCAACACTAACAGCTGAATGGAATCTAGCATGGATGGCGGGGTGCGGCGCGGCGCGCCCTTGCTGGCTGTGCGGGGACAGCAGGGGTGAGTGAGGATTGCCAAAAGTTTGATTTGCTCGGCGAGTCCCGACCATTTTGACGACCGCGACCCCGTGTTCTCTCTCTCCCCCTCTCTCGGTGCTCAGGGCGGTGCACCCCGCCAGACAATAAACGCAATAAACCCATAAACAGACCCGGAGAGAGGATGGTCCGTCGGTCGCCCGTGCGCATCTGGTGCGCACATGTGCATTGGCGAACAAGGGCCATTCCGGAAAAAGTGCGTGTATACACTGTCACTTTTCCTGGAAAGATTGAAATTGTTGTTCGCGGACAACATCAGAGGGCACGCAATGGACAGCAGAATCTCCTCAATTTCTTTATTTTCTCTACGTCAGGCGAAGATGATGAGAACGGTACCGACCACCATGTCACCATGCCCCCCAACACCCGTGCTGCCGTCGCAGCTGTGAGGTTGCGCCCTTGCTGCCCTGGCCCCCTCCCCCCATCCGTTTCCAAGACCTATTTGATTTCCATGACAAAAGTCAGGTGGCTTACGAGCGGGGGACTTTCAGATCTTTG
The DNA here is from genome assembly GCF_000697945.3 of Frankliniella occidentalis. Taxonomy (NCBI): domain Eukaryota; kingdom Metazoa; phylum Arthropoda; class Insecta; order Thysanoptera; family Thripidae; genus Frankliniella; species Frankliniella occidentalis. The sequence goes on along the minus strand of NW_026267334.1, from coordinate 233,102 downwards.
CCGGACCATCCTGGAACCCGAACGTTGACGGGTACGGGTAGCGACCCTCCCTCCCCAGATAAGACCCGTACATGGTGCCCCGGGCGGCGACCGGCAGCGACCTCCCGTGCCGCTGTTTGGGCGGGGCCGCCGCCGCGCCGCGGAAGGCTCGGGGCGGCGCCGGCCGCGGCGGCCCCGCGGATGCATCGGCATGCGTCTTCGCGGGGCGTAGC
>NW_026267334.1:224715-225385 GCF_000697945.3 Frankliniella occidentalis | reverse complement strand
CACGGCCATAGCGTTCTCCGAACACCGGCCGTGCAGTATTTCCTTTCTCATGGCCGTCTTGTCCCGCCGTTCATTTAAATCGTCCCCCTCTTTTACGTTCTTAGATTGTACATTCGGATTCAGGTGATCCTGGTCGCCCGCGTAGCCACGCCCGGTACGACGGATCTGCGAAAAGAGGCGGGAACGCGTTAGATGCGAAACAAACTTTAGAAATAAACAACCTATGGGGAGGACGTTGACATAGGAATGAATGAAGTTCTAAACGCGACATTGCTCACCTCCTGTGGCCGAAGCGCGCCGAGTCCGCTGCCTCCTCTGGACAGTTACCCGGGCCTAGAACAGGCGGCCGGGAGCGGCGAACCTGAACATACAAAAACAAGATTAATACAAGCGTCAAGTAGAAAGAGTTAATTTCCATGTAGGGTGATAACAGACAAGCATGTGTACCGTGTATGCTTGAGCGCCGCGTCCCGCATGCGCGCTGATCGAGAGCGTCCTGCGTCTGCAGCACTACTCGGGTGGTGGTTGTGGTGGCGGTGATGGTGATGTCCTGCAGGAGTGCCCGGGGTGGTCCACCGAGCCCCGCGCCAGCGCCCGGCAAGCGCAGCCTCCGTTCCGCACGGCCCCTACCGCAGAAGGATGGTCGGCAGCCCAACGCTTTCGCCCCGGA
>NW_026267334.1:223296-224665 GCF_000697945.3 Frankliniella occidentalis | reverse complement strand
GGCCCTGCACGTCGCGGCCGCCGAGGGGCACCAGGACGCCGTCAACCTGCTACTGGAGCGTTGCGGCTTCCTCGCCAGCGTTCGCGACAGGTGTGCGTGTGTGCGTGTGTGTGTGTGTGTGTGTGTGTGTGTTGTGTGTGTGTGCGTGTGTGCGTGTGTGCGTGTGCGTGTGCGTGCGCGCGCGGGGAATGGGAAGAAAGACAAGGAGAAGCGGGAGAAGGGAGAGGGAAGTGGCTTGCCCCAAAACACGATGGTTGGCAGCTTGGCATATGCACCACCCAACCTTTGAAGAACAATATCAGCGTTCTTGCAGTCAGCGGCGGGGGGCAGTGAGCAGTGCGACTGTTTTGGCAGGTCTTCGCGAACTCATTTCTTTTTCAATGCACTGCGGCTTCTGCTGCTGCTGCTCGCGGCCTGGCGATCCACGATCCTGGGCTTCTGGAATAAGTTTCGAGGGCCTTGCCTTGAAGATGATTCAGCTATTTCCTACCTCCTCTGTGCCTTGGGACTACTATTAGGGCGGGCTTTTCTGGTTCGTTCGGACCGGAGAGTCCGTCTCCGAAGCAAGAGAAAAAAAAAATCTTGGATGAAGTTTGTATTAGTGAGTTAGAGCTAGTGGCTATAGGTTCATTTCCTTTTCCAAATAGAGAATGCTGCTGAAAGCTACTGTCACAGGCAGAGGCAAATAAAAGTACGCCCAATCTCCCACATATACCGTTAGGTCACGTCAGGCTGAAGAGGGTAAAGGCTGGACCAACCATAGGAACCTGCATGTTCTACCAGCCATTCTTCTCACATCAAAAGCGCCGAAGTTCAATACAATACACTATACAGTAGTGTGTGGACTGTGCGGACGAATGCCCGTCTGGCCCGCTGACGCTGCGCTGACGTCACACAGGTGGGGTCACATGCCGGTGGACGACGCGCGCCGCTTCGGGCACGCGGAGGTCGCCGTCGCGCTGGAGAAGTACGCGGGCGTCCTGGAGACGTGAGCCCGCGCTCTGGGCGGGCCCACTGGGCGGGCCGTGCTGGAGGTGTGAAGGAAGAGTCTTCTCGCGGAGGACGACGCCAGCTCGTCTCGTGCGCCGTCATTATGACCACTTTTTTCCGTTGGGGTTTTTAGGTCCTGCGGCGTGGCAGCGTGCGGCGCGTCGCGGACGCGGAGGGCTGTACCACGCAAAGACCTCTAATGAGGTCGGCCGCTTTAAATTGACCGCGCAACGCCGCCGCACCGCGCGTACGTACTTGCCGCACCTGCGACCGGGGTCTCCGCGGCGGAGGAGCGGGGTAGCGCCGCCGGCCGGCTGCGGAGGGACCCTGTGTGCAAGAGTATCGCCGAGAGAGGGTGCAAACAGTTGTGTTCAGTGTA
>NW_026267334.1:217612-218146 GCF_000697945.3 Frankliniella occidentalis | reverse complement strand
TCGTCTCAAGACAAACGCCAACATCAGAAGGATATCGAGAAGACTTGGCTCATCGGATTGAAACTGAAGCACTCCTGCTGTAGCGACGTTGACAATGTGACATTGTAGCACAAGTTGAATGAGAGGACTGTTTCAGTCGGCACGCCCCCTTTAAACCTTTCTTCTTCTTTCCAATTTCTTCTCGCTTCTCCTTCTCCTCTACAATACAAGATTGCCAACCTCGAACCTGGGTTCCTCTGAGTCACCTCTCAATTCTATGGATGTCCTCCAGAAACTCGGGACATTACAATCCTGGTGTGATTTTGGACAAAAAATAACAAAAACCTGCATCCTTTTAGATTGAAAGACAATCTCTTTATTATTAAGTCCATCCGAATTGTAGTCACCCATCTCTGTGGTTATGATTGATAACAGTTGGCAACAAAGTTACTTGGAACATAGACGGATGTCTTGTTCAGTCAGTTCTGTCAGTGGTTTGAACTATCGGTACAGTCTTCTGCATCCAAAAGACTGTAACTGAAAGTGTAAATGTGA
>NW_026267334.1:207183-217327 GCF_000697945.3 Frankliniella occidentalis | reverse complement strand
GCCCGTCGCCGCGGCCGCTCGCTGGGGGTGCGGCTGCCGCGGGGGCTGCCCACCGAGGCGTCCCTGGACGAGTTGGACGCGCGGGACGGCGTCTCTCGGCGGCTGGACCGTCGCCTGCTCGACTGGCATCCAAAAGACTGTAACTGAAAGTGTAAAGCTTTAGTTATAGCTAGGTACTCGACCAACTAATTTTATGTTGTTTCACTTTATGCTATCTGAGTGAGAACGTTTGTGTATTACATTAAATATAGAGAGTTTCCTCAGTCATTAACTGAAGTATTAGGTTGTTCAGGTTCAGAAAATAGTAAGAACACACACTTATCTTTATAAAAACCAATCGTAAAGATTAGTGCTTTATTTTAATCAATGAGTCCTGCTGCTGGGCAGCGATGGTAACAATTTTCAATTTTAGAGGGACTTGTGAATCAAATTATCAGTTCTGGAAAACATTGGGTAACACAACATTATTTTAGAAATGAATAGATGAAAGGGAATAAAGGTCAAGGATCCTCCTTACAACTCAGTCTGTTAGTTCCTGCTCCACGAGCACCTCAATCAGCCCTCTATGTGACATCGTTTTATTATTAAAAATTGAGTGAGTTCAATGACAAAAAACATAACATGTCCTGCGAGGGGGCATTCTTAATTAAAAATACCTAAGATACTTGAATTTGCTAAAATGTGGTAAATCTGGAGATGGAAACAACCAGGTCTCAAGTGAAAACTCATAGGACACACACACCATGGGTTCATTTGATATTTATATGAATACTTCTAGACAATATCATAAACATGAAACAGCTGATGAACTGGTATGTATTGCAACTATTCTAGTCTACACCATTCTACAGTAATGTATTCTGCTAGAAAATGGCCTAATGCGTAATCTAATCTGGTAAATATTGATTTACTACGGTACTGACTACTTTACTGCAGAAAGCAGCGCTGACCTAGAGTGAAATGACTAATATAATAGCTTGATGCAAGATTCTTTGTAATTGTGTTCGTTTGGATTTAAAAGATGGTCTCTCTCTTAAAGGCCAACACTTTGGGAAATAGTTCACATTTATTACATGATATGATGCGAACAAACCATCAAGCTAACATTTTCTGTTCATTTTATAAAACTATTGCTACCAGGTAAGTCTATCCAATTCCATCTAGCCTTCTGAATTTTAAACCTATGGTTGATAATAAATTCATATTACTGCAGGATCCATGTTCAACATATTTTGCCTTGAGATGAGTGCAAAGAGTGTCATGAAAAATGACCACAAAAGTTTCTCTTATTACATAGTTTTATGAAATTCACCAAAAAGTCTAATATGGCAAACATGTTCTTACAAAAGCTGTAAATGTTCTCATCATATGAAACCCACACTTCCAAAACACAACAAAAACTAAACAATAAAACAATCATATCAATATCTCTTTAACAAAAAATCTTTGGATTCGTATTCAATATCACTGTACATAACTAATTGTAAACATTAATGATTCTTTTACAATATGTCTATTTTCTGTACAGTATGTAAAATAGTCTTAGACTACACTCATAAATATTTACATGAGGGAGCCCTTCGGGCACTTATTCATCAGGTCTCCTCCTTACTGGAAACACAAAGGTAGGACGAAAAGGGTGTTAGTGCCTTTGAAAAGGAATTAAAATTTAGCACCCCAACACAAAGGTAATAAAAACTACCCAAAGATGCTTAATTGTTATGAATCTTCATACATTTTCCTACCTTTCCCATGGGGCCTTAAAATTTCACATTCTTTAAAAGGCATTTGAAGTCCTACCTTTGCTTTTCCAGTGCTGTCATAGGAAAGTTTAAGTACACGAGTTGCATGTTTTTCTGGCCACTAAAATACAGTTGGAATGCTGACTGGCTGACTGGCCGCACAGCTACGCTAAGCTTTGCTAAGCTACGCCTGCACCTGTAGGCTGGCGGACTGCGTCTCAAGACTGTGCTTGAGCTGCTGCAGGGTCTCCATGAGCATGGCTTTCCTCCGAGCGTCCTCCTCGTCCGCGGCGTCCTGCACCGGCGTCCCTGGGAGCAGGAAAAAAAAAAAAACACAATTAAAAATGTGTTTTGTTTGTTTGGCTTTTGAAAAAAATAAATCAAGTGATGACCAGTAAGAGCAGAATTTTGTCATGGGGTTGGCCAGGAACTTACTCGGCATTATCTCGGTGTGCTCCAGCTTCTTGCTGAGGCGGTCCAGGGTCTGACTGCCGGCGTACACCTTCCTCTTGACGGGCTCGCTCTGCGGACACACGTCCAGCACGTCCAGACGCGTGTCCACGGACTTGTAGGTCACAAGCGGCGGCCTGCTCGAGGTGGGTGTCGTCGCCGTGCTCTTGGCGCGCCGGTCAAAGGGCAGGGGCACCGCCCTGGACGGCCTCGGCGTGATGCAGCCGTCCGAGTCCGAGGAGCTGGCCTCGATGGCCGTCCAGCCGTTTGGCGACGACAGTGCGGCGGCAGGGGGCGGCGGCAGCGCCTGCAGGTTCAGCTGGAAGGGCTTGCTGAGGCGCGGCGCGGCGGGGGCGGGCACCGCAGGGGGCTCGGCGGGAGCCGGTGGGGGCGGCGAGGGCGCGCGGGGGGCGCGCGCAGTCACGGTGCGCGGGGGCGGCACCGGGGGCGGCCCCCTCCGCCGACCGCCGGGCGTGGACGCGGGTGAAGCGGCGTTACCGTTGCACGACGCCGAGGTCGTGACGGCCGTCATCTGGGCGGTGCGCGCCTGGAGCGCGTGGTTCACGTTGTCCACGGGCTGCTGCTGCTGCTGCTGCTGCTGCTGCTGCTCGATGCGCCGCACGTCGGACAGCACCGGCGTGAAGCACTGCTTCCTGTCGTGCAGGGCACGCCGGGGCATGGCGAGGGGCGACCACCGGTTCCGGTTCTCCTCCGCGTTGTCGTTGAGGCGGGGGTCGCGGGCGAGCGGCGAGGGGGCGAGCGCGGCGGGCAGCGGCCCGGACGGCCCCGCGCCCTGCAGCATGCCCTGGCGCAGGTGGTCCAGCCGCCGGTTCAGGTTGCAGGGCAGGTGGTGCCGCTTGGACATGGGCGGCGTGCCGTAGTGCGGCGCCGCGGTCCTGGACGGCAGCACGCTGCCCAGCGGGCTGGCGAGCGGGCCGCCCGTCATGCTCACCAGGATGTGCTCGGCCTGCATGATGAGCTGCCGGTACTTGCGGTCCGCCTCCCTGTCGGCCTCCGCCAGGGCGTGCTCGGCGTGGGGCGTGCGCGCGGGGGCCGCGGGCGGCTGGTGGTGGTGGCGGCGCGCGCTCAGCGGCGTGCTGCCCGCGCTGCGGGTGCCGCCGAGCCCCGGCGCGCCCAGCTCCGCCAGCTCGGCGCTCCGCAGCAGCAGCCGCTGCATCACGATGCGGTTGAGGTTGCCGCCGTGCGCGGGGTCCTGGAGCTGCGGGGGTGGCGCGGCCTGCGGTGCTGGCGGGGCCTGTCGGGCCGCCGCCCGCCGCCGCGGCCGCTCGCTGGGGGTGCGGCTGCCGCGGGGGCTGCCCACCGAGGCGTCCCTGGACGAGTTGGACGCGCGGGACGGCGTCTCTCGGCGGCTGGACCGTCGCCTGCTCGACTGGCGCCGCCCGGGTGGGAAGTTGTGGAATGAGCAGTGGCCGCGGTTCACGAGCCGGTCCTCGCAGCACGACACCTGCTCCGTCAGCGAGCACCGGTCGATGAAGTCCAGATCGCCTTCGTCCGTCTGCTCGTCACCTGCGTCTGCGTCGTCCACGTCGTCACCGTAATCCTCAACGTCCGTGGGGTCGCTGTCGCTGAGGATGTCCGTCTCCTTCTCGTACACGTAGCTCTCGTCGAACTTGCCCATCATTTCGTTGAGCGTCACGTCCTCGACGTCTTCGTTGTCGGAGAGGTTCGGCGGCGAGCCGTTGTTTGCCGTCCGGGAGGACGCGGACGAGGACGACGACGACGACCGCTGCTGCTTGGCGCAAGGCGCGCGGCCGCGGTGGTGTCCGCCCGAGGCGCCCGCCGCCCGGGAGCAGCCGCTGAAGGTCGAGCCGGAGGAGGCCGACCGCGGCGCTGCTGCCGTGGGTCGGTTGCTCGCCCGCGACGCTCGCCCGCAGCCCGCGGCCGTGGAGCCCGCGACCGGCAACGGCGAGTGTCTTCTGCAAGCAGAACTGCACCCAGGTGCGTATGAGGGACCCTCCCACCGCCGAGGCCCTCCCCTCCCCTCGGACACTGGTTACTCACGGGCTGGGCTGCGCGGGCCCCCGAGGCAGAGGCTTGTCCTCCACGGAGGGGCTCTCCTCGTTGAGCTGGAACAGCGGCTGCGGCCGCGCCGCCCCCCTGCCGCTCGGGCCGCCCCTGGAGCGGGCCCTGCCGTGGCCGCCGGGGGCGCGGCGCTGGAGGGACACATCCGAGGCGGACCCGTAGGAGGAGGACGAGGACAGCGAGAGCGACGAGGAACATCCTGCTAGGAAAGAGGGAGAGAGAGAGAGAGGTACATATTAATGGAGTCAGTTCTTACGCGTTGAACACCTCAATGGTGGGAGAGGTTTAATCTTACAAACTGCAGGTCCTCTGGTACTTTCTGATACTTGAAAATTACATGTCATTATTGCCTGCCTACCGAGAGCCTGTCTGCTGTTTGGCTGCTGCACATGCTGCTGCGGGTACTGCTGGTGCTGCTGCTGGTGCTGCTGCTGCTGATGGTGCTGCGGTTGCTGCTGCTGTTGCTGCTGGTGCTGCTGTTGATGTTGCTGCTGACTGCGTGTCGGTGCCGGGCTGTTGGGCAGCCAGGGGTTGGTCCGGATCCTCGTGCGCGCGCGCGGCGAGGAGACACACTGCGGGGGAGCGACACAGCAGGTGTGAGAACAGAACAGAGGAGAGGCAAAAGTATTCTGTAGTACACTTTTTGGAACAGTCGATGGACGTTATTGTTACTACCAAGTAAATTCTGTAAGGCAAACATAAAGAACAAGACGAGCATACTGTGAGACGTCCGGACGTCTCCTCCTAGCAATTTATCTTCATAAATAAATACCTTCCCGTACCTCCCTAATCAAAATAAAAGTGAACTCCATAAAAATAAAATAAAGAAGCGGTAAAATGGGGCGGGCGCGCACATTGATTTCCTGTCATGAAACCGCAGGAGCCGCAGAGCCCTTCTGTAGGAGGCTTCCTCCTCAAACCAGCAGGTGAGGCGAAGACTGATGTCGAGCCACGTGGGGCCGAAGGGAAGGAAGGGGGCGGTCGTTTTGATTAGTGGAGCGGGCAACGAATCTGTCAAACTTGGTTGCGTGTGGGATGACAAATCGCATCCTGCAAGAGGAACGAACGAACAGCCCTCCTGTCCTTTCCCATCAAAAGGGGGAGGAAGGGAACTCGAAAGTAGGACAGGGCGGCGGTCAGCCGAGGAAAAGGCCGGCGGGTGGGGGGAGGGGGAGGCAATAAAAAGAACCTAGCGGGAGAATGAGCCGAGCAATGCGATGATGGCAGGTCAGAACCACGTGACTACCTGGAAAAGTTTGGAATAAGCTTTTTACCAAATGTGCCATTCTAGGTAAAATATTTATTGTCCGAATAAATCGCACAACACAGAGATTCGGAGTGTCTGGAATTATTCGGAAAACCGCAATATTATGTAGGGGGCTTCGCAAACATTAGTTTACCTCTCAAAATACTGCAAAAAGTGGAGAAAAGTAAAGACTCCGAAAGACCCGGTAAAAAGAGAAAGAAAAGCAGCCGACTTCCCCCTCGGTTTCCTTCCTTCTCTCCCTCAGCCCCTTTCAGGCGGATCGGGCGGGGAGAAAAAGGTCCCTATAGGTGTTTGTGCGGGTTCGAGAGAGAGAGAGAGCGAACACAACTGGGCGGGCCTCAGGTCTATTTGCATCTCCTTCGCACTCACACAAAACTCGGGGGCAGCTGCTGTCTGTCTGGCAGTGTGGCCGGGGCTGGCCGTGTCCAGCCGTCTGAAGCCTCGTCAGCCCGGGGGAGGGTGGGGCGAGGGGGACCCTTCTGCTTAAAATATTATTATTCTCCCGTTCCCTTCTTTATTTTTCCGCCACTCGAGAATAATAACGATAATTGGAGGGCGGCGACTTGGAGTCGTCGAGGTCCTCACAGTTATGCATCATTTTAGTTTCCTCTGAGTGACGATGTGGAGTCCCCGTGGCGCTCCAGGGCGGTGCTGCGCTCACCTCAGCCGGCTGCCAGGGTCGCGCCGAGGAGTGCGACGACAGAGTGGACGACGAGGTGGAGGACGGGCGGCCGGCCTGCGAACAGAAAACACCAGAGCGATTATAAAAGCGAAGAAACGTGCAAGGCCGGCCTGGGGCCAGGCCGAGCCAGGCTCCCTCTCAGCGCCCGCGAGTGGCTGTGTAGGCAACCCGACGCACAGCCGTGCGCTGCGGGGCGCGCCGCTCTACTTCCCGGGCGGCCGGGCCGCCTTGCCTCCCAGCCGCTCCAGGCAGGCCGCCCCCAACCCTTCAACCGTCGACCATTTGTCTCGGAGAGAAGACGACAACGGCCAACTTTTCCGCTTTTAAATGCCAATGTCCACACGGAGAAGCGAGAGGACTTCCGTTTTTCTTGCGTCCGGGACATTCTCCGGAGGGACGCGGGACACCAAGGATCCTGGAAGGACGACCCGTAGGACTCCCACTCCCCCCCGACACTCTCAGTCGCTCAGCAGTACTTCTCGAACTATAGCATGGCTTTTGCTCATGAACAGGCTGAAAACGTAACGTATGTCGATTTTAATGGCTGCCTGCAATTTCAATTAAGGCTCACCACACCATGAGGGTGAGGGTATAGGGGACTCCAAGTTGGAGTATGTTGATTGCGAAAACTAAAGCGAACTCTTAGGACGCTCTCCATGATTTTTTTTCTTTTGCTGGGGGGGGGGTCGAGATATTCGGCAATCACTGCTTTTTTTTTACCCGAAATGAAGTCAAAAAAAGCGAGAGTAAACAAATGTATCAAAGAACGATTAATCCAAGTGGGCTAAAACTTTGTGCTCCGCCAAAGAAACCATGGCATAGATTGCCAGATTGTTTCGTTGTCCTCAGCCCCATAAATCACTGCATGGACATTGATCATGTTGCTCGGGGAGAGGGAGAAAGGGCGCAAGAAGGAGATGGAGCGCTGCAGGGGGAGGAGGGTACTGGGGCTGCTGGCTGGGCCGCACCAACAACTTTTGCCTTCAGGATGAAACGAGTTGCGCGGAGATGAGGGGCGGCAGCGATGCTCGTGCAATTTTATTCCGCTCATAAAATCTGCGAGTTCTCACCCTCCGTATTAATTACGAGCTGAGGGACGAGACGTCTGTTTCGCCACGCTCAGGAGGATAAAACCAGCAACAGCGCCGAGCAAGAAGACAAATGACGAGAGGACATTTAATTTTGGGGGATAAATTTTCATCTTGAAGTTTCGCTTTTTGATCCTTACCTTTCCGACGAGGTCTTCCTCTGTTGAGGACTCGGTCCTGGACAGTGTGAACTGCTGCTGCTGTTGCTTGTGAAACAGCTGCTGCTGCTGCAGCAGGGCCTGGTGTTGGTTTTGTTGCTGTTGCAGCAGGTGGAGGTGCTGCTGCTGCTGTTCGAGCAGAAGTTGCTGGTGTTGCTGCTGCTGGTGCTGCTGCTTGCGGCTGCGGCCCGGTGTCAGGTAGCTCAGTCGTGGTGGCTCCGGCTGCTGCACCAGCCCCGTCGGCCACGCCTAGGCAAGTAACACAAATAAGGATACAATGCGACGAAAAATGTAGAAACAGGTCGCGGCAAATCGTTCCCCTGGTACCGCGGTGGATCGAAGAAGCATACTTCAAAAACACTGTTTAAGTCTTACGAAGAAAAATGCCAAATCCTTTGTAATACGAAGGATTTGGATGCTTCGTAGGGAGCAAATCCTTCGTAGGTACGAAGCATTTGGCAATTTGCTTCGTAAGACTTTAACTGTGAAGATTAAGTAATTTTTTCGGGCTCATTAAAGAATTCGATAGAAAGATTGAATTAAGGCTGCTGACTCTGGTAAGGAATTGGTCGCCTTTCAAATGCACACTTCCGTGTTTGATGTAACGCTGTCGCTTACAGTACAATGTGTTGAGCCCGCAACAGTAGGAGTTGCGTCCCCATGTACTTACCCATGGCTGCCTGAGGTTCAGGGCAGGCTGGAGTGCCGGGGGCAGCGGGGGCAGCCCGGGGGGCAGGCTGGGGGGCGGGCCGAGGGCGAGCGGCCCCGGGTGGGGCAGCGGCAGCGGGGTGGGCCCGTGGAAGTAGTGGGTCCCGGTGCGCAGGTTGATGTAGTACTCGGGCGGGAAGGAGGCGCCCGGCGAGGTGCCGTCCGTGGAGTAGCCCGTGGAGTAGGCGCTCTCCGGGGAGCTGAGGTTCACGTGGGGCCGCAGTCCGCCGCGCTCGCTGCCCGTGGTCGGGCACGTCGAGATGGAGTCCAGGCTCTCGGCCGTCAGCGGCCCGCGGTGTAGCTGCAACACGTTGTCTTTGTTACACGCCTCTCCCTGTAAGCAGCAGGCCAACCCTCCAACGCAAAAGTTTTGAAACGGAGGGCTTGTTGCCCGGCGAGACTAGAGGCAGTCACTAAAACGTACCCCCCCCCCCCCTCCCTTGTGGTGTCCAATTGCAACATCCTCCTCCTCCTAGTCCTGTTTTTTCCTTGGCCGTGATATTACTGCATTTCTTGTCGCGGCACTGGAGATTTATCTTGAGGGAACGCCCACGAAGGGTCGAGCCGTAGGACGCACACTCGCCGCGGGACTGGGGGACTCGCCTTCTCCGATCGAATCGCATCCCTGATAAAAAGCTGGACGGCAAGACGAACGACGAGGAGATAACCTCGGCGGCAACAACCGAACAACTCAAGGTCCGGTTGCGCGGCGTGACAAGGGCGAGAGTGTTTGCAGAGCGAGTGAGGAGGAAGATGTGCACGGTGAACACCACGGTGAACACCTCGGTGAACACCACGGTGAACACCACGGTGAACACCCCGATCCCTGCTGTTATCCCCGTTTGCAAAATAGCCACTCGAAAAAAAGGCAAAAAACACCAATAAATGAGCTTTGTTTCCAAGCAGACTTTTTAAAAAAATAATCAAAACTATCATTTTTGTGAGGGTGAGGCAAGTCACGTAGGCACAGACAGCAGAAGGCAGCAGGCTATAAATTGCTGTTCATGTAACCACAAAAATGACGAAGATTTTGAAATGATGATGTGTTCTGATGTGTACAAAGTTGCGATTCTTCTAGAAAATTTTGGAAACGGGGAACTGTTTGGACGCCTAATTCTGTGCGCTGGGAATAAGAGACGCGTCCCGACCGCTCCGACCCAAAGGGCGACTCTAAAAGACGAACCTCAAACACAGAGGCTTGGAGCTATGCCATGCCACTCAGACCCTGCTGCTGGTTCAATTTGCTTTCCACCGAATGTCATTGCCGAGTCAAATGTCCACAAAGAGTTCCCGGACTTTCAGGGGAAGAATTAATTAATTGATGTGATGGTGGTGTGTTTTTCCTTGGACTGCTGCTTTCGAGCCGTCTCCCCCTTTCCATTCCCCCTCCCTCCACGTCGCCTCTTGGGAGCAACTGTAAAGATTGTGTTGAGGAGCACTCGCAATAAATGCATCGAGTGACTTCTCGACAACAAGTTCCCCGTTCTGTCCAGTAGAATGAGGAGAAATCGCCGGCGACCACATCACTCTTCCTATCGATATTTGTCATAAAAAGGGATGTTCCGGTTATTTCGCATCCCCGCATTTCCGTCCCCACCGTATTGCTGACATCGGCCGATCGTGCGTGATTTACAACAGTCCCGCCTATAGACTTGTCAGAGCGAGAGAGAGCGAGAGAGCGAGAGAGTGAGAGAGTGAGTGAGGGAGAGAGAGAGAGCGCGAGACAGAGAGAGAGAGAGAGAACTACTTATGAAGTTTGTGGGAGGGGTGCTGCCCATTCTTTTGCATCTCTTTCTAACCCCCACCCCCCTCCCCACCGTCGCGAGTAAATACCTCGGCCTAAGAAGCGAGGCCGGTCACCGCGCCACGCGCCGCGCCAGCCCGTGCCACGCCGTAAATCATACCGCGTTTCTGGCTGAGCCTCGGGCTGAGCCCCGCTGAGCCCCCCCTGCGCCCTTCGCGCTCTTTCGCCCCTCGACATCTGGTGGCGCCTGCTGCTGCTGCTG
>NW_026267334.1:197701-207133 GCF_000697945.3 Frankliniella occidentalis | reverse complement strand
GCCGTGATATTACTGCATTTCTTGTCGCGCCACTGGAGATTTATCTTGAGGGAACGCCCACGAAGGGTCGAGCCGTAGGACGCACACTCGCCGCGGGACTGGGGGACTCGCCTTCTCCGATCGAATCGCATCCCTGATAAAAAGCTGGACGGCAAGACGAACGACGAGGAGATAACCTCGGCGGCAACAACCGAACAACTCAAGGTCCGGTTGCGCGGCGTGACAAGGGCGAGAGTGTTTGCAGAGCGAGTGAGGAGGAAGATGTGCACGGTGAACACCACGGTGAACACCTCGGTGAACACCACGGTGAACACCACGGTGAACACCCCGATCCCTGCTGTTATCCCCGTTTGCAAAATAGCCACTCGAAAAAAAGGCAAAAAACACCAATAAATGAGCTTTGTTTCCAAGCAGACTTTTTAAAAAAATAATCAAAACTATCATTTTTGTGAGGGTGAGGCAAGTCACGTAGGCACAGACAGCAGAAGGCAGCAGGCTATAAATTGCTGTTCATGTAACCACAAAAATGACGAAGATTTTGAAATGATGATGTGTTCTGTGTACCAAGTTGCGATTCTTCTAGAAAATTTTGGAAACGGGGAACTGTTTGGACGCCTAATTCTGTGCGCTGGGAATAAGAGACGCGTCCCGACCGCTCCGACCCAAAGGGCGACTCTAAAAGACGAACCTCAAACACAGAGGCTTGGAGCTATGCCATGCCACTCAGACCCTGCTGCTGGTTCAATTTGCTTTCCACCGAATGTCATTGCCGAGTCAAATGTCCACAAAGAGTTCCCGGACTTTCAGAGGAAGAATTAATTAATTGATGTGATGGTGGTGTGTTTTTCCTTGGACTGCTGCTTTCGAGCCGTCTCCCCCTTTCCATTCCCCCTCCCTCCACGTCGCCTCTTGGGAGCAACTGTAAAGATTGTGTTGAGGAGCACTCGCAATAAATGCATCGAGTGACTTCTCGACAACAAGTTCCCCGTTCTGTCCAGTAGAATGAGGAGAAATCGCCGGCGACCACATCACTCTTCCTATCGATATTTGTCATAAAAAGGGATGTTCCGGTTATTTCGCATCCCCGCATTTCCGTCCCCACCGTATTGCTGACATCGGCCGATCGTGCGTGATTTACAACAGTCCCGCCTATAGACTTGTCAGAGCGAGAGAGAGAGCGAGAGAGCGAGAGAGTGAGAGAGTGAGTGAGGGAGAGGGAGAGGGAGAGAGAGAGAGAGAGAGAGAGAGAGAGACAGAGAGAGAGAGAGAGAGAGAGAACTACTTATGAAGTTTGTGGGAGGGGTGCTGCCCATTCTTTTGCATCTCTTTCTAACCCCCACCCCCCTCCCCACCGTCGCGAGTAAATACCTCGGCCTAAGAAGCGAGACCGGTCACCGCGCCACGCGCCGCGCCAGCCCGTGCCACGCCGTAAATCATACCGCGTTTCTGGCTGAGCCTCGGGCTGAGCCCCGCTGAGCCCCCCCTGCGCCCTTCGCGCTCTTTCGCCCCTCGACATCTGGTGGCGCCTGCTGCTGCTGCTGCTGAGCCTGCCGGCCGGCCTAGAGCAAGGCCATGATCATCAGCCCGCATACAACCGACAAATAATAACAACAATATTTATAATAGTCATTTCGGAATAGCGATAAAGGCGCAGAAAAATACATCAGTTACACAGAGAAAAAATAAATAAAAAGAGCGAGGGCGTTTCGTTATTGCGTCACGCTCCGCTATATTTCACAGTTAGGCCCCAAACAACACGCGTGCCGCTAAACGCGGTGGCGGCGCGGCCGTTCCGTTCCGCTAACAGCAACAGGGGACGGGACGCCGATGGGGGCAATTCTCTCTCTCTGAAATGAGATCGCATACAAGCCATGAAGTTTATCGTGTGTTCTCAGTTTTCCCAGTGATATATTCTTAAAGGAAGAAGTAGGGAATTACCTGTCACTCTGCCATAATATTCATGACTTAGAAGAAAGAAACAAAACTGATTCTGTAATGGCGTTTGGAGTGTTCGTGTGTGGTTACGTTGTTATCGGTGTAAGAACCTGCAGAAATGGGATGTATCCGATCCCTCCCAAGTTTAGCCTACAAGGCGGATGTCACTGTGGTGAAGGCACAGAAACAGCCTTACTGTTTCTGAACCGTGCGTCAAAGCCAGTGAGTTTTGTTTTCTGGAGATTCTCTGGGGTTCAAGGTTCGACAGACCCAAACCGTTGGCGTTCGCACTCGACTCACATGCGAGGATGCCGGCAGGTCGGTGAGTGTGGTCTGCCCCTCGGCGCCGGGGGCGGGGGCCGCCTCCTTGGACGCGCCCTTCTTGTCCTTCGGCTGCTTGTTCTTCTTGGGCCGGCCCAGGTGGGCCTCCATCCAGGACCGGAACTTGCCGGCGAACATACTTATGAGGGTCCCGGACGGCCGGGAGGGGAGGTCCCCGACGAGTCCTGTCCCCGGCGATCACAGGTCCCCGACGGCGTCAGCGACGTCAGCCCGTGCGTCAGCCTCGGCGTCAGCCTCGGCGTCAGCCCTCCGGGCGGCGGCTCGTCTGCTCCTGGGGGACCCTGCGCCTGCTGGGCCCCCGCTCCGGGTCCCGCCAGGGCACCCGCATCTGCAACAGCAAGAGGGAGCGAGCGGTCAGGACACTGAATACACACAGCTAGGGAAGTAAACAGAGGGTTTGGCGCAGTCGGGAAATGGGGAACTCTGTCAGAAAGAAAAGGGGCGAAAGGTTCAAAACGCACAACAAATATTCCTTGTTCAAGCAAACTGGAGAAAACGAAAAACGGCAGTAGGCGGAGATTTTGGCACGAAGATTGGAGAACCGTGTTTGGTCAGAGCGCACAGAGTGCCCAGGGTGATGATCGGTCGTCGTATCGTGGCGTGGTACGTGCGGGTCGGGGCGGGGCGGGGAGCTGCAGCCCTGCAGCCGGGCAGCTGTCAGGGGCACAAAGCCGGCCCGCAGTGCCAGGCAGTGCGATACTCCACATGGAGATGGGAGGGCCGGGCGGGCCTCGCCGGCCGCGCCAGCCTCGCTCCCCCTCTGGGAAAATAAAGCAAAAATCTGATTCCAGCCGCTCTGCCCGGCTCTGCCCGGCCCTGCCAGCCGGCGGCCCCCCAGCGAGCCTCGCACTGCGCCGCCCCCGCCGCCCCCGCCGCCCCCGCCGGGGACTGGCGCTCATTTACTGGACCAGCTCTGTTTTCCCAGCGGCGGACCAGAGGGGCAGGGGGGGAGGGAGGGGGGGGGGAGGTCCTGGAGGCCCCACGGGTTCGATTGTGTGTCCGCCGTTGAGCCCGGCCTCAGGCTATGGAGTACAGCGGGCCGGCGAACAGAGACAAGCATGGTGCGTGTGGGGGGAAAAAAAGTAATGGAGCGGGTAAGGAAAACAGTTCCGTGTGTATTTGAACCAGGGCCCGGGGTGACCGGGTCGACCCCGGAGGAGGTCCCCGCCCCCGCCCCCGCTCTGGGGGTCGGGCGGGCGGGGTGTGCTGTGCACCCCGAACCGCAAGGCTGCTGGCCTCCGTTTGAGCACATCCTACAAACCCCAGGCTTAAAAATAACAAAAAACAATCAGCAGCTCGACTTCACAGACTATGGGTTGCGCGCTCTTAATGCGCGCCTGGACCGAGGCCTGGTCGGCGTTTCATGATGGAGCGGCCAACAGTGCGAGGCATGTCCGAAAACGGCACATTGTCCATTAAAAGAAACAACAAACAAAAACACAAAATGCAAACAGAATACACGCGACGGAGGCGCGGCTCTCATCAGCCGAGCTGGTTGTTATATTATCGCCACTGTCGGAGCGAGTAGGATTACCGCCCCCTCGCTCCGCACCCTCGCTGCTGCCACGCCTCGCCATTTCGTAGTATAATAGGGTTACACCAGTTATCGAGGCAAATAATGAAATAGCAACCAGCCGAGATGAGGCAGTGCAGGATACCGGCAGGGGGGGGGAGGGAGAGAGAGAGAGAGAGAGAGAGAGAGAGAGAGAGGGATGGAGTCACGGGGAGGGGTGGTAGCTAGATGACTGGGCGGGTATCGGTCGGGTCGTCGGGTCGAGATCGCGCGCACGGGCGAAGCACTCCACTCGCAGTCAGATTCCAGCGTCTCCTAACTGTTATTGGCTCGCGTGGGAGGGGTTGGGGAGGGGGCGCTGGCGCTGAGGTTTGGCGATAGCGCAACGGCGTCTCTCCTTTTGTTTTTGAACACAACACGCGGCGCCGCTGTTGTGGCTGTTTGAAATAAGGCGCGCTCTGCTGTGCCCTGGTGCTGCTGCTGCTGCTCGGCGGGGGCTGGCGGCTGGCTGGCGGGTTGCCTACGGGGCGTTGGGGGAGACCTTCCCAACCCGCCACACCACACCACCCCTACCGCACGCGGCCCACAGGAACACCCCCGGGGGGTCCGCGGAGCCGAGCGGCGCGCGGGGGTGCAAAGTTTTTCGCGATGTATAGCTATGGCATTGTTCGCATGCAATAATAGCAACGCAGTTTTTTCTTGCCTTGTTTTTTATTAATATTAGAGCTGGAATTCTTTTCGTTTCTCTTTAGTGTAGCGACGAAACAGTCACAACCGTTGCCAGTCATCTCACCGACGCAAAAAAAAAAAGTAATAAACGTTTACCCATCTCGTTTCTCGACTTGATTCCATCATGTATGAGGAACTGTCGTGTCGGTGTCCGTTCTTTTGACACAAAGTTCACAAGCGGATAAAAAATACTATCGACAAAAGATGAGACTGAATTACAGATAAGAACATCGTCATATCGACCAAAACCTTTGCACTTGTCGAAGCGGGGGTAGCAACACACGGATGGGTTGCGTTTCCTTTCCTTTCCAAATTGGCGCGTTGTCTCGAAACGGATTGGGGCGTCGCGACGCTGTAGCGACAAAGGGGGGCGGGGCGGGGCGCCTAAGAGGGAAGTCTGAAAGACAAACGAACCTCTTGGAATGGAAGGAAAGCGATCAGAGGACTCTCTGGGAAACTCTGAATGCGATCGGGTTAGCGGAATTGGTGGGCGTAGCGGGTGCGGCGTGGCGCGGCGATAGCTGCAGCAGGCTCATAGCAGGCCTCGCACGCAGGCGAGCTAGCTAGCGAGCTAGGCCTCCTTAGCACGTCTGGCGCAGGCTTCAATGGAGCACAAAATGTAATGAGATTGAGCATACGCCCCTCAACGCCGCTACCCGCCGCGCCACGGTAAGCCCCACGCCCCCGCTCCCCGCCGCAGGCTAGCGAGACAAAGGGAAATCCAGCTGGGAGGGGAGGGGGAGGGGAGGGGGAGGCGTGGGAGGGGTCCGATATGCAATCATGGAAACCGTTCCGTCCGCCCTTCTCGCTCGCTCGCCTGGCATGACCAGGGGAGAGAGAGGAGGGGGGGGGGACGGGGCACCCACATGGAAATGCCAACAGTTTGCCTTGGCATTGCACGACGGTCGCTCAGGGGACGACAACGTGGAGCTCCGCAGGGGACGAAGAAGGGGGAAAAATAGGGAAGTGAGGGGGGGGGGTGTTATCTTTGCAGGTGTTTGTCCATGGCGCAATCATATGAACACATGGAGGTATGGAGCTGTGGAGCCACGATGACACCCATGCGAGTAGCCTCTGCGTGTTCCTGGATCAGCCGGTATGAAGCGCTGGTGCTCATAACCAGCGCCAAACCCAAGAGTGAGGGGAAAGGCTCGACAAAATCTCAACGACGTAACGAACGACTCCGTCTCTACGAAATGCCGATGAATTGAATACGACGGAACGATGGACGTGGGGGATAAGGAGAAGTAAGAATAAGACGGGGGCGGTGGGTGGAGATGTGCAGGGTCAGGGCGCGGCTGGGTGGGCGTCGAACTCTGCCCTCCCCATCCCCTTCCGCAAAATTCCTCTCTATAATCACGCTGATAAAAGTTTCACAGAATGGCGAGGAGGCGGCGGGGGCGGCGGCGGAGGCGGTGTCGACGCGGAGAGGACGGTGGCAGACGTCGCCGACCAGCCCCGGACGGCCGCAGCGCGCCGCTCTCATTTGCACGGCGAGATTTGAGAAGTTTTCAGAGGGAGTAATATGAGCGCGGCCCTGCCCCTCAGGCCGCCGAGAGAACTCGCTGCACCTACCAGAGAGGAAAAGAACACACACCGCAACAAAAAAGACAAAACACAACGGAGAAGTGTAAATTTTGATCACGCAATAAACTCGCATTGAATTTAAAATAAGGCCGTTTATTGTGCTGGCATCATTCGAAAATGCGTGCGTCATCTGGCAAGCTTCACGGAGGTAGCTAGCCAATGCATGGTCTTATAGCGCCTGAGGGGTAGGCAACATCGTGCCTTCAGTGCACGCGTGTACTGCGGGTTGGTCTACCCAGAGTCTCGCAGGCGCCGAGCCCCAGAACATTCACAATTTTAAATGGAAATTTAACAAATATGGAAAATGTTTTTCCGCTACTCTAACTGTAAGCGGTTTTCCCTTGTCCTATCATAAAAATTTTCCCCCTTAAAAGGAAGAAGTCATATTTTCATTCCATTGAATGAACGAACCATTTTCTGGGCGCAGACGGGAGGAGGCTGGAGGGTCGGGTGGCGGTGGGAGGGCGCACCGGGACCGAATGCGCACACGTGCGTTCCGGAGGCGGCTCCTGTGCCGTATCGGGGAGTCGAGTGGTCGCGGGCACGCAGCGGCAGTTAGCGGTGGGCGTAGTCTCACCCGCAGAGCTGCTGCTGCTGCTGCTGCATAGTCGCGGCTGCTTCGCTTTTGTGGGATAGGAGTCGGTTGGGGGGCTGCGCCGGGCCGCGCAAGCAGAGAAAGAGAAACAGCGGCGGGACCGAGCACCGAGTGTGCACGCCGAGCGGAGTTTGTAGTTCCACCGTCGCACAAAGGAGTTTAAGCCCGGCCAGACAGCCCACACCCCTTCCCACCCCCCGGGCGCAGCCACATTCTCTCTCTCTCTCTCTCTCTCTCTCTCTCTCGTCTGCTCCCGGATTGCATTCTCTTGTCTCCCACCCCCCACTTCCCTACGCTTCACTCAGCCCCACAGCGCGAGACAACGAGGCAGACGACGCGAGCAGCGCGTCTAATTCCGCGCTGCAGCCTCCCGGAGGCACAGGCGGTTTCATCTTGAGCATCTGCACTTTTTTTTTGTTTGTTACTGACTTGTTATTTTTACATTCTTTAAATCGTTTTCTTGAAGTTGCTCGGCCGGGCTAGCGCCTGGCTGGATGGGCAGCGCGACGGGCCAACCCCAGCCACGTCCCCCTTTCTGTAGCCGAGGATGCCACCCGCGAGGTGCGAGCTGCTGTAGCGGATTAGGATTCGGACGGCAATGCGATCGGATAAATTAATGATGACGGGAAAAAGAGGGAGGCAGAGTAGGAGCGCACTTCAGTGACGTTAGAAAAAGAGAGGTGAGTGAGAGAGAAAAAGTATTTATAACGATGTAAGCGGAAGTCTTGGATATCGGCTTGCGCCAATAGTAGAGGGGGGGATGGGGCAGAAAGTTTAGCTTCGAGGAGTTCCCCTCCCTCTCGATCTCGACCACCACGCCACGAAAAACTCTGGCGCCCGGCTGTAGTCTCAAGAGCTAAGCTGAAGGCAAATCCTCTCCGTTCGCCACACTTCCTTCCGTCGAAGAGGTCTAGCCACTTAGGTCCCTGCAGAACATTAGCGGTGCTTCGGGCCGGCGTTGTCTGCCGAGCAACAAAGTTCACAAACCACGTTTTCAGAGACTTTTGAGTTCTCAGCACGTACCGCGTGTACCATGAACTAACTACGGCACTGGTCTATGGTGTCGTGCTGTGTATATCACACTAACTGCGGCTGGCTCGAAAGCAATTCAACATCAACTATACAAAGTACTGCCTTACGACCAACTGTCGGATCGGAGATTTCCTAAAATTCTCCGTGGCGTTCGTGTACTGTAACTCGACGCATCGTGAAAAAGTACACTCACCACATTGAGGCAAAACAATTGAAACAAACTAACAAAATAAACAAACATCATAGGATGGGGATGTATCTTACAAGGACGAAAAGGGCCGATTCTCTTCTCTATGGTCTCTCTGGGGCAAACCACCCCATTCCCCTCTGGAAAACAAGCGAACCACGCCCTGGGAATTCGGGCACCGGTGGCGGGGCGTGGCGGGGCGTGGCGGGGTGTGGCGTGGCGTGGCGGGGTGTGGCGTGGCGAGGCGTGGCGGGGTGTGGCGGGGCGTGGCTGGTGAAGGCGCGTGGGACATTTACTAATGTGCGCCTCGCGTCGCTCGCACCTCGCGCGGCGCAGGCAATGTGTTACTGTAGCGCACGCCCGCCCGCGGCCCGCACTGCACAGGCACGCTCACCGGCCTGATGTGAGCCGCACCAGGCCCGCAGCCCTTTACAAAGCGATTCCAACATTTTAGTATCGCTTATTCAATTATCTTGAGAAGAATAAGTGGTCCGCACTGTGCAGGAATAGTAGCTGATGAGGAGGGTGCACGGTAAAAACAAGATCTGATTTCTTTGAGGAAACGGGGAAAACTTTAAAGAACTACCATATTTGAGGACTTTCCCTCATTTTTTTGAAAAGATCTTTCTAAAAATCTGAGTTTTTCCTCAAATATGGGACCCTCACTCGCCCTCGCTTGCCTCTGAAAATCAGACATAGCTTTTCCCGGTGGGCCATGCATCCGCTGGTGTCTGGTCGTTCGTTACTCCTGCTCAGCGTGACCCGCCCTGCTCCGCTCTGCACACCTGCGCCGAGCGCCGCGCCGGGCTGGTGACGCGGGTCGCACCCATTCGTATAATCTGTCCTGCAGGGAATCCCGCCTTGATAAATGTGGCGTGTAACGACCCCCTCCCCCCTCTTCCCTCGCATTTCCCCTTTTCCCCTAGAAAGAAAAGATGATAAGAAAATCATTGGAGTCGGGTGACAAGTTATAGCCGGAGGTTCCCAAGGAATCCGATACTCGTCAAACATACTATTGACGTTTCGTTCACTTCAGAAGGAGAAACTTGGAAGTCTCTGCTTAAGCGAGCGTGCAACCCTCTCTGAATTTGCAGCAACGGCACCAGTTCCAGCAAATGTTTCCCTATTTTTCTTTTCGAATTCGTAGTACTGCTGTGCTGAGCAATACTCGTTGTGCCCCTCGGCGCCTCACTCACTGTCCGCTTTCCCCCCCCCCCCCCCCTATCTCGCTCCGATTCGCTTCCGTCCGAGTGGACCGCTGGGCACACGAGGTACGCCGTACGCCGCGCAGGTATTGGATGTGTGTGTGTGTGTGTGTGTCTGTGCGCGCGCGCGCGCGTGTGTGTGTGTGTGCAAGGGAGGAGAGGGGGGGCACAATAGCCAGTCATTTCCCGCTGCTGATTGTCTAAATCCCCCGGGCCCCGGGAGGGTCATCAGGTAGAGAATTTGAATTGGCCTGGCGTGCGCGGGGCAGGCCTGCGGCAGGCTGCGGCTGACATTGGTGGGCGTACT
>NW_026267334.1:196980-197651 GCF_000697945.3 Frankliniella occidentalis | reverse complement strand
TATTTTCCCGAGTCCGTGCTCCAGCGCGCGGCCACACGACGAGTCGATCCTTCTCCATTATTCTACCCTAACGATCTCACTAATTCGCCCTTACTGCCACGGGGGGGCACAATAGCCAGTCATTTCCCGCTGCTGATTGTCTAAATCCCCCGGGCCCCGGGAGGGTCATCAGGTAGAGAATTTGAATTGGCCGGGCGTGCGCGGGGCAGGCCTGCGGCAGGCTGCGGCTGACATTGGTGGGCGTACTGATGATGTCATCATCCGCGTCGTGTTCTGGAGGACGCTCAGAGACCGGTCGGGACTGACGGGGGGTAGTCATACACATGAAAGTGAAAGGACAGGGAAAGAAGAAAAAATAGTTAAACAAGCAAAAAAACAAAAAAAAGAAAAGAAAAAAACACACCCACTAAAGAAAGGCGTTCGTTTCTGAGAGCTTCACAAAATTTAAGGGCCATTTCCAACCATCTTCCTGCAGTATAAACGTCGTCGCTGTGCCTGCCTGTCTCCCGGGAGACACACGGCCGGGGCACCCAAGGGGTCGGGGGTCAGGGGCAGGCCCGGCCCTACCTGTACCTGCCGGCCAGGCCGTATAATTTGTAATTAATTGCTGGGAGGGGGAGGCATGCACGACCAGGTCCACGCTGCCCGCTGCACCCCCTGCCCCCTGCCAC
>NW_026267334.1:193783-196664 GCF_000697945.3 Frankliniella occidentalis | reverse complement strand
TGTCGATTTCAGCACGTGACCAAACACACACCGTCTTTGCAGTTAGGGACTTAGCCCGAGTCGTAAGGCCGAAGGTCCCTAGAAAGAAACGGGGAAACGAGTGGTGAGGGGGTGCGCTGGTTGCGGCTGGTTGTCTGGTCCGTGTCCACAAGGAGAGACGGGTGGGTGGGGCAGCCAGGAGACCGGTAGTGTATTTTTCCTCCTCGGGCGATAAAACAAAACGTGGCCGGGCAATAAATAAAAGGCAAGAGAGCTTCTGCCGCTCTGCACTACGCCCCGCGATCGCCAGCCTTCCCCCTTACCCACACCCGCACAACACACCTCAGGCCGGACCGTCTGTGGCTCGGTAAAGCCCGGACAGTCCGAAAGAAATTACCCCCTCCCCCCCCCTCTCTCTCTCTCTTATTTCCACCCACTCACTACGTATAATCGGACCTTGCATTTCTCAACACACATAAGCCAACAAAAAGGACCCTTTCCGCTTTCGTGCAAGATCGCTGCTCCTCGGTTGGACTATGTAACAAGATGGGATTTGTTATTACAAAACTACTGAAGTTGCACGGTTAAAACTGCCAGCAGTTATACTGTAGAGCTGCATAGTTCTACGGCGTCACAGTTCCACAGTTTGAAGGAGTGTGTAACATTTTACTTTTGCAGTTTAAAGCGCCATGTTTGCAGATGATCTTTCCTATACATCAGAAAGAATAATACTAGAGCATAAAGTAAGAGGTCGATATTATTGGCTCCGCCCTTATTGGTAGTCAAATAGGAGTAACAAGGGCGGCACAACACAAGGGACGAAACGGCCACAGGCGCCTCTCGACATGATTCGTAATGTTATGCAAGTCCGACGGCGACAACGTCAAACTCTATAGATTATTGGAATAACCAGGGCGCTGTTGACTGCGGAGGGACAGGAACAGGCGGAGGACGCAGGGGACGGAGAAGGACGAGCGGGCGGCGAGGGGCGGGCGGAAGAGGCAAGGGACGAGCGTGCCGAGGGAAGGTCCTTGAGCAAACGCATTAACAAGTGGGCGGCGATCACCTGCGGGGTCCACAGCTCCTGGGGGAGTGAAGGGGGGGGAGGGGGAGAGAGAGAATTTAAATGGGAAATCAGGGGAACAAAAATCAACCCCGACAAGCACGCAGCTGAGGTGGACCAGAGGGAGGGGAAAATATATAATGTGCGTGTGTGTGAGAGGGAGAGAAAGAGAAAGAGAGAGAGAGAGAGAGAGAGAGAGAGAGAGAGAGAGAGAGAGAGAGAGAGACAGAGAGATGGAGGGGGAGGCTGACGGTCAAGGCTGGCATGTAGGGATCGTTAACCATCGGCGGAGGGTAGGGGACAGAAGAGGGAGCGGGCTTCTCTTTTCCCACCCCTCCACAGTTTGGAAATCCCAGAAATAGATGTGAGCTCCGGCTCTTTGGTCACTGAAACAGAGTTTTATCCTGCCAACACTGTAAATTTTAATGCGTTAGTGACTCCAAAATCACTGGAGAACGGTCCAAATGCGATTCTCACATTTTATTGCATCTGTGGGAGCGACACAAAATGTATCAGACTGAATTAACCGGGAATTGACATTTATCACTAAACCTAAACAATGGGGCAGTTTTCAAACATTTTGCAGCGATAAAATTGCACGTTTAAGCAGTCGTTATTGTTGCAGTTTCGAGCAAAAACAGATTTATAGCACTTTTGAAGCTTTATTTTTTTCATAATTTCGTCAGTGCTATATGCTACATGCTATATAGATTGTAAAGCGATGTTTTTTTGTTAATGGATCCCACAAGTGCAATAAAATGTTTGAATCACATTTGGGTCACTATTGCATTCGTTTGCATGAACATTAGCACACTTGTAATAAGAGTAAACAAACATGAATCGAGGAAAAAACTTAAAGTAGGGATGTCGGATGTTCAGTTTGGCGCAGAAATGTTTTATTTTCCCGAGTCCGTGCTCCAGCGCGCAGCCACACGACGAGTCGATCCTTCTCCATTATTCTACCCTAACGATCTCACTAATTCGCCCTTACTACCACTCCCTCCATCACGTCGCCTGCCCTCGCAGCTTCCGCACCAGCCTGGCGGGGCGGGGCAGGGGAGGGCCCGCTGGAGGGAGGGCGGAGGAGGGGGCGCGGGGCTCCTCAGGACCCCCGGCTCCACGCAGGTGGCGGAGAGTTCACCGCGCCGCCTGTCCCACCAAGTTGGGGGCCGGAGGCGGCTGGAGGCGCGTTCGATTGTCTCGCATAATGAGTCGGGACGGGCGATGGGGATGTAATGGGGGAGGGGGCTCAAACGGTTGTCCTCCGTCAGGGCATTGGAATGCGCTACGTGAGTTCCACGGCCCTCGATGGGGCCCCACGCCCTCCTCCTCCTCCTCCTCCTCCTCCTCCTCCTCCTCCTCCTCCTCCTCCGGGACCCTCCTCGAATTATATCGGCGAATAGGTACCGGCGGGCCGTAATGCCCCCGCACGACAAACTGTCCTGCAGCGAGCCCGGCCGGTAAACGGATTACCGTAAAAGCCATTGCCAGAGGGGACAGGAATTTGTTGTGCAAACGCCAGCAAGGCGCGTCGGGTGTGGCGACTGGCGAGGGAGACAAGGGCGAGAGTGCACCGCCCTCCCTCCACCCACCCCCCTGCACCCTCGGGGCCACAACACGGGCCCGAGGGGCGCCCACAGCTCGAGCCACAGCTCGAGCCACAGCTCGGCCCCGGGCACCAGTCGGGGCGGGGCGTCTGCCGGCGCTGTCAGCGTCCACCTTGCCGCTCGTGTTAGCCATACAAAAATTCACTTTCATTTTAAAAACAGAGAAACCTGAAAATTGCTGCAGGATAAGAAAGACGTCTTGGTTTTGAGCAGTTTTGGAAAATCCAAGACA
>NW_026267334.1:186410-193113 GCF_000697945.3 Frankliniella occidentalis | reverse complement strand
CAGAGCGAGCAAAACCGAACAATAACCGCGTGGACTCCTTACTAGAAACACTGATGGTTTTGCGCGCGTCGTCAGCATGGCCTCGCAGCGCAGAGCCCCTGTTTGGGTAGGCTGTACCGCTGCGCACCCATGCCGGCCGGGTCGGCCCACCCTGGCGCTGACAGGGGCTGACCGAGCTCCAGGCCGACAGTAGGACTGGCGGTCTGGCCGTATCGCCGCATTCAATTCCTGCTGTCACTTCCTTCACAGGCGGCCAGTCCAGTCGTTCCGTGACAACGACAAAAAGCGTTTCGCTAATTAAAACAGAAAATAAATCAAAATGGTGGAAATTATTTGAAACGACCAGTCAAAAAGAGAAAGGTTTTACACTATCCTCTGAGATAGATCACGTGCATGGATTTAATTTGGAGGTTAGAAGTTTAATGTACGTCGTCATTCAGTATGGCTCCAGCGCTCGCTGCTCAGATTGATTGGCTTGACATTGACTGGCGGGTGGCCGGAGGCCAGAGGAAAAGAGAAAGGAGAAAGGAATAGGAAAACAGCAAGAAGAAGAAAAATAGGAGAGAGAGAGAGAGAGAGAGAGAGAGAGAGAGAGAGAGGGAGAGAGAAAGAGAGAGAGAGAGAGAGAGAGAATAAAATAATATTTGTTAAGAATGAAATGCGGTCTTGTGGCGTGCAGCAGCACAGAGGGTAATGTTTCAGCCGCTCTGTCCGAGCGCTCGTACCGGGTTCAGCAGGGGGTGGGCTAATCTCACGAATACATTAACGCCGCAGCGGGGGGCCTCCGCCCTGCTCTTTGCGTGTGTAGGTGGGGGAGGCGAGGCACCGGGAAAGTCCCACACAGTCACTCACTCAACCTGCTGGAATTTGAATTCATGGTCTATATGGAAATTGCTGTCAGAGGACACGAGTCCTTTCACTCATAACTTTACAAAATATATCTGAAAAGCCTGTGTGGCTTCAGTTAAAGGTTTCAGCCATTAGTTATAAACTCATGATTTTTATCCACCTTGGCGAATATTTGTTTCTATTGCTTTTCTTATTCATTCTCCTACAAGACGTGAGCGACCTGCAAAAATTTCTTCGCTGCTATAAAAAAAGTAATTAAAAAAAAAGTTTTAAAATATACCCATGCTGCCAACAACGCATTGCAAACCGCAGATTAAAAATGCTGGATAGACTTCGTAGTGCGCGCTAAACTCTTATACACTCTGTTGAGCATAAACATGCAGAATTTCATACAGCCATAATATTATGCACAATTTTATGCAAAATTGTCAGTTTGTGTATAATTATGCATAAAACTTGAGCATACTTATGGCTGTATAAAAATCTGCAAATGTAAGCACAACAAAATGCCAAAGGGTTTAGCGTGTAAAGTAAGAGAGTAGCATCGAATCAACTATTGATCACCGATTCCTCGGTCTGGGAGGCGACGGCCCCAGTCCCACCTCGCGGGGCCCCTTCGACACGTCGCCGAGCCGGGGCGGGGCGGCTGGGCCTCGGGCCGGGTGCGGCTATTAGGCGAGCAATGGCGCGGGCGCGATCTAAGTGCCCTCCACCCCGCCCCTCCGCCCTCCGTCCTCCACTTGGCTTGCTCCAGTCTCGCGACCGGCTGTGCTAGCATAGCGGCGGATACTTTGGCGTCCAGCCATTCCATACACGTGATATCCTTTCGAGGGCGATTTGTGGCCCAATTTGGCGTCCAGCTACGCCCCCCCCCCCTCTCTCTCTCTCTGTCTCTCTCTCTCCTACACAGACAAACTCACAGAGCTTCTTGCATCTCTCCTTCACGTCCGGTTTTGCATCGGCTCCTTGGACCGTATCTCGATGGAGGGGCTTCTTGGCTGCCCCCCACCCCCACCCTCTCCCTCACAGACTACATCTATCTCCCTCCCACACACCGCAGCGCCAGCCACCCTGGCATCCTGCTTCGCCCAAAAGAGGGGCCATCCTCCGCCGCTGTATCGGAAAATTCGCCAGCCGCCGCCGCCGCCGCCCTGCCGCCCGGAGATGGGAGGCGGGAAAAACAGTGTTTTCCTTTTTCTCGTCGTTTTGGCGGGTGGGGCGTTCGGAGGCTGCGGACTCTTATGGCGTGGCGCCCCAACAAGACATTACAGCCCTCCTCACACCGGTGCTCGGGCCGGCAATAAAGTCACGGACCACTTGAGCTGGCCGAGGCTGCGCGGAGCTGCGCGGAGCTGCGCGGGGCGAGCGACAAGGTGGGGACGGAGAGAGGTGCAGCTCCTCCCTCCCCCGCCCCGTATAGTCGCTGCCCAGAGCTGCCCAGACAAGCAGAGCTCCGAGAATGTACCCGTAGCACTCAAGGTTTTCGGACAAGAAGGCGTGTTAAGAATCCGTAAATAAAAATTTACGGGTTTCTGAGTGTATCCAGGGTGGTCCACAGACCCCTTCCTTTATTTTGTTTATACTATGCTGGATGCAGGCGTGCGGGCGTGCGACCTGGTTGCATACACCCACAGAACTGAATTGGAAAGCCCCCGGGGATGCCCTAGAAATGTGTATTTTTTCCAGGGGATGTCCTGGGTTTCCCAGTACCTCCCCCTGGGAATAATTGCTTGTTTCCTGGACATTAACTGGGGTTCCAACTCTCCTGGGAATCCTATAACTCGTTTTAACCGTGTAGACCTCTGAGGTCTGAGGTAACGAAAGAAGGACAGCGAAAAGGCGAAAAGCAATCTCAAAGGAACAGAAAAAGTCAACAAAAAGTCAAATAAAGAAACTATAAGAAAGGGCAAAAAGTTACGGGAAAAAGTAAATAGACTAAAAGTAGGTGGTACACCCAGAATCGGAGAGGTGTACCCCTCGCCCCAGTCACAACGACGGCCCTTTTGTTTTCTTCCCGATAATGCGCAATGTTCTCGCTCTAGCCCAGATGACGGGAGTGTTAAGCCGTGCTAAATTCACGCACCGGTAGCCGAGCGACTACTGATAGCTCGCCACTTCCTTTATTTTTTGGGGTCTTGGGTCTTCCTCCGGCCAGGAGGAGCCAGATGCTGGTGCAAAGGGACAGAAAGGGGACGGGGGAGGTAAAGAAGGAGGAAAAGAAGACGAAGGAAATGCCGCGATTTGCTGGTTGCCTGCTCACAGGGCCAGGAGGGCGTCACGGCCCGTTTGACACACAACTCTTTCCTCCACCGCCTCATCTTCCATCTCTCTCTCTCTCTCCCCCCCCCCTGCAGCAGCCGCTCCCTGTCTTTCAGAGGCGACTATACTTTGAAAACTTTCAATTTCACCCCTTCTCCCCCGTGACATTGTTTGGCCCCTCTGGATGCCTCTTGTGAACTTCTTTATTCTCGTCCTCTTTTTCTCTTGGTCTCTCTGTCACTCTGTCTCTCTCTGTCTCTCTTCCCACTCCTCTCTCTCTCTCTGCTTTTCGGACGTGATTTCTCACCCCAAACTCCGGGCTAATTTAAGAGGAGACGTCGCCGGCGGCAGTGCGCTTGACCCTGACCTTTCTTTTCTCCTCGCGGTTCTTTCTCTGATTGTAGTCACGGCCACCCTTCCTTTAAATCTACCGCCTCCATAAAACATGAACATAACTTTGTAAATGCGTTATAACATGATCATTTCATTGGATGAGAAAAGTTCAGAGAGAGAGAGAGGGAGAGAGAAAGAGAGAGAGAGAGAGAGACTTTGTAAATGCGTTATAACATGATCATTTCATTGGATGAGAAAAGTTCGTTCCGGGGTTTTGACCAAAACATTTTCCGGCGAAAAGCCACGGAAGCGCCCCAGAACCGGCCGGAACTGCCCGTCACACGGACACACACTTTCCGGCCGCATTTATTGCTGTCCGTCGTCCACACCTGTCTGCTTTGCTGCCCAGGGAAATGGGAGAAGGGTCGTCGCAGGGGGAGAGCCGAGCTGCGGAAAAGGGGGGGGAGGAGCAGACAGAAATTAGTGAGAGGGGTGAAATTCTGTGCGTGTGCGTGTGTGCGTGTGTGTGGGGGGAGGGGGGGGCTGTGGCTGTGTGTGGACGCGGCTGCGGGAGGCCATGGCGGATCCCCCCCCTCGCTACCCCCATTGAAACAAAGTCGCAGTAATTAAGGGCGCGCCGCGCGTCCAACACTTTGGTTGGGTTAATGCCGGCTGTCTGTCGTGCCCCCCCCCCCCTAGTACACTGGCAGCACACAGCCGCACGCACCTCCAAGGCCTGGCTCTCGTAACGTCACGCGCGCCCCCGCTGCTGCACGGGAAGTCGAAAAGTGCGAATGTCGCACACCTGCAGCACAGCAGGTGAGTGAAAAAAAAAAATCAAACACCTGCACATATGTGAACGACCATTCGCACACTTGGAGGAAAGTAAATTATGGCTACCTTTACAAGTATACGAATATCTATTCCGCTCACCTATACAATTGTGTGAATATTTTCTGGCACATATGCTAATGTAGGTGTGCGACATTTCGTACACACTTGGATTTCCAGTAGTGTGGAGGTGGAGCCCCGCGGCCAGTTTGTTTTCAACTCGCTGCGCCTGGAGATAGTTCGAGGGCGGCCGACGCGGAGGGCCGTTGCTTCGCATTGCTTCGCCCCTGCGGACCCATCAACAAAACGGGGCTGGCATCATGATGGTTCTAAACCGCGCGCTCTCCGAGGCTGGGGCCGGCCTCCCCCTCCCGGCGGAATCAATCGGCAGCGCAGTACAGAGGCGGCCACAAACAACAGAGAGAGGTAGTCCACACGTCCTTCTTTCTCTCTCTCTCTCTCTCTCTCTCTCTCACTCTCTCTCTCTCTCTCTCTCTCTCTCTCTCTCTCTCTCTCTCTCTCTCTCCCTCCCTCCTCTCTCTCTCGCTCGCTCCCTCTCGTTGCTACCGGTCCTACCGCGCGCCCCGCAGGACCACACTATTGGCGCAGCAACGACCACCCGGGGAGTCGTACAGTGCAGTGCCGTGCCCTTTGTACGTGGAGCCGGGGGCCAGCGCGGGCTAACGCAACGTTCCACCGGACCCGATCACCGAAATCAGACAGTCCGCGACCTGTCGAGTGAACGAGAAGCATCACGTGGGGCCCGCCCCCCACGTCAGCCGAGGCAATCATCTGGAAATAATCATCCGATTCTCGTTATTGTGGGACTTTTGCGCCATGGGAAGTTTAAATCAAAGTGCTGGTTGTGATTGACTAGGTTGGCTCATCCATAAACTCTGCCGCGACGCGCGTCTTCGAGCAGTCCAGCCAAACTGTGCTGCGTCCAGAAACAGCCCAGTAGCTCGTAGCAGAGTAATATGAATTCAAATTACGAAAAATCCCATCTTGAATGGGACACCCTGTACGCAAGTTACTTTTCTTTTGTTTTGTTGTGGGGGTGGTGTATGTGTTCAACTTCTGCCTGGCTGCTTGCCTGGCGCTCACTGTGCAAGAGCCTCGCCCTGGTGCCCGGGGCGTTCTGCCCTTGTCCCGCTCGGGACGCCCCCATGGCCACATTGTCGCCGTGCGGCTAGCTTGCTTGTAAACCCGCCGGGCGCCGGCTCCGTGGGCTGAAACTGAACCCATCCGCTCTTATCGACCCAAAGGGGGAGACGGAAAGGGAAAATTTTACCGCAAAGCGAACCGTCAGTTCGAGTGTCGGTCCGACATCACACGGCGAAACCAGACGCAATTAAAAGTTTGCGCAGAGACGCGGCTGTCGATGAGAAGTATCGGGGCGTAACTGCGCTCCGAACAGCACGCTGGAGCCCAGGTGGGGTTCGGCTCGGGGGTGGGGAGGGGTGGCGTCGAGAGGGTGCAAGCAGGGCTGTGGCACCGCCAGCGCCAGCTGAATCAGTAGAGCGAGAATGGCGTATCAGATTATTCCACCTCGGGACAGAACCGTGCGGGCCGGGAGCCGGTGTGGGTGGCGGTGGCGGGGCTGCTCCTGGGGTCGCCCCCCGGCGCCTGTGTGGCGGGGGGGAGGGGGCGCCTCAGTGTGGAGAGTAGATTGATAGCGGCCAGGACAGGCGACGACCTCGCGTTACCGTGCTGCCCAAGCTGGGGATAAGGCGACAGGAGAGTGCAAACGGGCCAGCTGGCGACGGGAAGAGAGTTCAGCCCAGAGGGAGGAGCAAAAGAGAGACAGAGCAGAAACAAGAGGGACGGATGAGAGTTTTACAAGGGCAGAGCACGTCGCCCGGGTCGGAGGGACTTGCCGCACTTACTGCTCCGGTGGCCGCCGCAACATAACAATCCTTGATAAGCTCCCCGAGGCCAGGCTCGGCACGGGACTCCCAGAATGAGGGAGCAGGCTCATGATGCGATCAGGGTACGGGAGAAAGAAAACCTTACGACAAGACGACGCCGTCACTGGTCCTTTTCTTTCGTGTACTTGATTTTCTTGACCTCATTGTTATGATTAAAATGTTCTAAAGACAATCAAGTGCTCAAAAATACAGAGCAGCGATTGGTGGGGAGGGGGGCTTTTCTCGTAGAGACTGTGTTAGGGACTGCGTTTGACTTCCAAGGGTCTACATTTGCCCAGACAACTTCTGTCATTTTACAGTCAGAATTGTAACGGTGTCCCGGCCCCGACAGAAGCAGGGCGTCAACCAGCACGGCGCCAGGCCCGCCCAGGCACCAGGCAGGCGCCCAGGCAGCAGGCGCCCATCGGCCCAAGGCCGGCTGTGTGTACTCAGCCGATGAACGGGCCGGAAAATTGGCGTCATATTGACAATCTCCCTCCGTATCAGGACGGCAGTGTGTTGGG
>NW_026267334.1:183817-185805 GCF_000697945.3 Frankliniella occidentalis | reverse complement strand
GCTTGTTCGACTCGCCCATAACTTACACTAACATGATCATAATGATGATGATTCAGCGCGCTGGGAAGCGCTGCCAAGGCCACCGCGAGTTGGAGAGGAAAAGGGTATATGTGAGGGAGAGAGACTGCGCTCCAGATGCAAGCTGACTAGCTCGTCAATCCGTCTACCCCCTTTCCCCTTCCACCCGCACCCAAAGAAAGAAGAAGAGAGAGAATAAAACCTCATAAACAAAAGTTATCTCTCCTCCTCTCGCTGTAATGCAGACTGGCCCGGCCCCTTCGCTTCGAATAATAGCTTTCAATGAAAAGAATGCGCAGTGCGCCATTGAATAAAAAGATCCCCCTCCCCCCTCCTCTCCTCTCTCTCTCGAGGGCCCGAGGGAAGAAAGGGCACGCCCCGGCCAAGGGCCCGGCGGCCCGGCCCGGCCACCTGGCGCCCCAAAGTGAAAGGAGTAAAAAAGCGGCATTTTTCAAAACGAGCGCGTCTGCCGTACCCTCCCCCGCTTCGCCACCGCCTCCCGGCCATTTGTCGAGAGCGGTAATGACGCCGGTCGGGCGTGGCGGGGCGTGGCGGGGCGCGGAGGACTGCTCGACTATGTCGCGAGGAGTCTCCTCGAGTCCTTCACATTTCGCCGAGACTTTATATGTTGGCCCGCCTCACTCGCAGCTGCTAAACTAGTTTACCTTCCAGCGCCTCGCTTTCGGGAGTGCCTATAAGCAAGGACCCTGCGCGCGGGCGGCGCGAGCTCCACGAGCGGCAGGCGGCACCCTCCACCCTCCACCTCCACCCGAGGAGGGGCGGGGCGGCTAAGTTGGAGGTGCCTGCGGTTACTCGTAGCCTCGCGCGGTGAGAGAGGGACGTCAGTGCGGCTCGGCCTGTCGCGCCCAGGGCCAGGGAACGCCACACACACCTCAGCGTAGACAGGTCGGACAGCGCGCAACGAGAGGAAGTGAGAGGCCATAACAGCGGGGTGAGAGAGAGAGAGCAAGCAGGAGTAAGGGAGAGGGTGCAAGCGATAAAAGAAGTGAGAGAGGACGCGGTCCGGAGAGCAGTCCTCTTTGTTTGCCGTAATGAGCGTCGCGACATGGAATGGAGTAGTAAAACGACCCGTGTCGTTAGAGTGTATCTCTCTCTCTCTCTCTCTCTCAATCCCTCCCTCCCTCTCACTCGCTCCCAACGACCCACAATGACCGCGATTGCGGGGGCCGGCCCGGGCCGGGGGAGGGCACCGGGTAGGCGCGGACGGTCTGCGAGGGCGCCAGGGGACTTTAAAGTAATAACGCCCTCGAGTCTCTTCTCCCCAGCGTCACTACCACAAGCACAGGCACAGCGATGACAGCACACACCAGTGTGTTCAAAGTTTACAAATTCATGAATTCTATGTTTAGATTGAAGGCGGTCTAGGAGTTTGGTTGTTTTAGCGTGGCGCGTGTACCTTTTACATACTTCATTTTTTACCATTTACTGGTGGGCACTGCTACTCTTCTGCAGTGCCCTCCGTCTCATTTGCGACTCCTCGCAATTCGGCGCATTTCACAAAAAGAACCGTGCAGAAAGTACGTCCGTTCTTCTCAGATTCATTCGGCAAATTGCGAGAGCTCGACGCCTGCGAGACTCAGGGTAGGCAATCCCGTCGGACACGCATGCACTGCAGGCCAGATGTTGCCTACCTATTAGGCGCTATGAGCGATTGCTCAGGTACTGTGCACGTTCGTACCGGCAAATGACTGACGTACTTTCTGGAGGGATGATCCCTCCTAAGCTGCGGGTGCTGCAATCAGTTCGCAAGAGCTTACGCGGTACTATTCACCATTCACCGAAAGCTTTTAACATGTGCACACTACTGGCGTGGGAGCCACATTCTCTCCATCCTTCAAATGCGGGGAAACTATGTACCCTGCGGGTGCTGCGCACCTTTCGGAAATCTGTTGAGACCGCAAGGAAGTTTGGTGGCAATTAGGGGTAATGGGGTCCAGGGGGACGCGGGG
>NW_026267334.1:180715-183725 GCF_000697945.3 Frankliniella occidentalis | reverse complement strand
AATTCTATGTTTAGATTGAAGGCAGTCCAGGAGTTTGGTTGTTTTAGCGTGGCGCGTAAATTTTGACTATACTTCATTTTTTACCATTTATTGGTTGGCACTGCCACTCTACTGCAGTCTCATTTGCGACTCCTCGCAATTCGGCGCATTTGGCAAAAGAGATTGTGCAGGAAGTACGTTCCATTTTCTCAGATTCATTTGGCAAATTGCGAGAGCTCGACGCCTGCGAGACTCGGGGTAGGCAATCCCGTCGGACTCGCATGCACTGCAGGCCAGATGTTGCCTACCTGTTAGGCGCTATGAGAGCTTGCTCAGGTACTGTGCATGTTCGTACCGGCAAATGACGGGGTTACTTTCTAGATGATCCCTCCTAGGCTGCGTGTGCTGCAATAAGTTCACAAGAGCTTACGCGGTAATATTCACCGAAAGCTTTTCACATGTGCACACTGGCGTGGGAGCCACATTCTCTCCATCCTTCCTATGCGGGGGAACTATGTACCCTGCGGGTGCTGCGCACCTTTCGGAAATCTGTTGAGACCGCAAGGAAGTTTGGTGGCAATTAGGGGTAATGGGGTCCGGGGGGACCCTAAGGGGTGGCTCCAAGAATATGGACCTGGCGACCCCTGACCCACTCTGCTATCGACACATAATTGAGGACATAATTTGATCCCTATTGGGCTTTCGCACCAATGCCATTTTGTGCTTGAAGCCCTCGGTAAAAAAAAGCCGACACTGAAAACTGGTTGGCGTTCTTCTTATCAGAACACCAAGTATGCCAAGTATTAGCGTTTTTGAACGACTAAATTTGGCGTTCTTCAAATGAAACCAATATACAGGTATACGGTGAAATGCGTACAAGTTCACCACGTACAACTGGCAAACTGTTCTCCAGGAAAAGGTCGAAATCGAAAATATCACGAACACATTTTTATGGTAATATAGAAATGTTACGAGAACAGTACTCAGTACTCGGTATACTCGGAACAGTCAGTAATTAAATTTTAGTCGACACATGTGCCTTGCAAATCTAAGTGCATAACTGTTCTGCAGTCAATGGTCAATGGCGTCTTTCATAAGATCCACCAAGTGTACCCTCACTCGATCACTCCTCGGACCCCATCCTTATATTAACAAAGTGATGAACTAAAACGTTCTGCAGTTGTAACTGTAACAAAAGAGATCGTCAGTGTGCTGAAGTTGGGACTGCAAAACGTTTTTAGTTCGCCATTTACAGCTGTAGAACAGTTCTGCACTTGGATTTGAAAGAGTGATTTGAAGATGTCATCCTCTTATTTCCGTTTGTCGATTGCTTACTGACATTTCCAAAACAGGGTCGCAATGAGGGCATTAACAGAATCCCCCCTCTCCTCTGCCACCCTGCCACTGTTACACCGAGCGCCGGGCTTTGCTCGGCCCGGCTCGTATCGCGCACGTTGAGGCTGTATTGTGGTTCCCAAACTCTGATTACGACCCAGCCCCCCTCCACCTGCACAAACTAGACAGCAGGGGGAACTTGCACGGGACGCTCCAAGTGAAAAGCACTAGAGGCACAGAGCCCCCCGCTGAGACACTCTTAAAAGAACTATAGACTTTTCTGAAGGGGAACATTTTCTGCTTTCACAACCTTCACTACCAACGGACTCCATTCGAGGAAAACGTTTTCGCGTGGGGCAAAGAGGGGGAAGGGGGGTGGAACTGTAGCTATACATTCGTCTCTATCACAAATAATAATTGAAGATAGATGGTGGTTGATCACAGTGAGGCAAATTGATTTTCCTACAAAATCCGCCGGTACCATCGGCCCAGTAAGAATTAAACCCCTCTTAAACGTCTTAAACTGCCATGTATAGCCGAAAGGGTTCAATTCTTTTTGCGGTGATGATTACGTAGGACGTAATAAACGGCAACCTTCGCTGCTCCCGGCGTGATTTGGGAACCGGAAAGCTCCCGAAAGGGAGGAGATGGCTCCAGCGTAGCCCGGCACGGATCCTACTGCGGGGCGTTGTAGCCAGAGGGCCCGCGGCGCGACCGCACGGCGCGACCCTCGGCAGCGCGCACACGCAAATCAAACAAACAATTGGTGGGGCGGCCAGCGTCCGTTACAATCACCAGCGCCTCATCATGATCCTACCGACACCAATACCAAAGCAAAAGTGGTTGATTCTCAAGCAAAGGGGTGCTTTCGAAACTACCACTCCTGCTTGGAAACAAGCAGTCAGCACCTATAAAATGGCGTCCTTGATAAAAGCAAAATAAAGTAAAAATTTCCTTAGATTAACTTAATTTCCTTGAAACAGCCTTGAAAAATGCCTTTAACAAAGGACAATAATTTTTTTTTGCATTTTTAAAACAGGAGTTCTCCTTGGTTTTAAGATACCATATTTTCTGGGTGATTTTTAGCCGTTTTAACTTTGTCGTAACATGTGACCTTTACGCTGAGCGCCGAAAGGACAAATTATGCAAACGTGAAAAGAGGAGGGGCAGACTAGAACAGAGGACAGAAAATAGAGATAATAGGGGGAGGGCGGGAGAGAGAGAGAGAGAGGGGGGGAGGGGGACCAGGGGGATAGACGCGACCCTTTCCAATCCCCGTATAGTCTCTCATCTCTCCCAATTTCCTGCTCCATTATTCATCTTTTCCTCTTTGGCGTTTGTAACGCGACGGTCCGATGCTGCTGCCGCCTGCGCTCGAGTAATAAGGTGAGGGGAGGGAGCGGGCGCCAACCGGCCCCACCGCACGGCACCCCCGCCCCGCCCCGCCACACCACGCACGTCAGCGTGGCGGCCAAGCCGAGCCAACCCTTCCCCTGGCCGGCCACTGTGGCTGGGTGGGAAGGACCAGCCGCACCGTACCTCCCCCCCCCCACCGCTTCACCGCATGCAAACGGGTTCATCATCCTGACTAAATCAATCAGCCCCCTGAAGGGCCGGCCGACCAGTCGACCAGCCCGAAGAGCTGCAGCCCATCTCTCTCTCTCTCTCTCTCTCTCTCTCTCTCTCTCTCTCTCTC
>NW_026267334.1:176399-180368 GCF_000697945.3 Frankliniella occidentalis | reverse complement strand
AGGGAGGGTCGTACGAGGACCAGATCACAGACTGCCGGTTACGCTTTGCACTGCAGAGCGATGCTAATGTAAGGTAAGAACTGGTCCTTGATATCCAAGGACGTTCTCAACCGATCTCAACGATCAAGGACGCGGGTAGGAAAGACGCCTAGGGCGTCTTTGAATCGTCTCGCTGGTCCTTAAGGGACGATTTTCACCGTGAATAGTGCGCTAGTGTCTATGTCGATTGCAAAGCGAGCAAGCTCCTGTTGTGTTGTGAGTTGGCTGTGCGCGGGGAGGGAGGGGTCCCCCGGCTCCGTGTCACCCCCTTCTACCCCCCAGCCGGCTCTCTCCATTCTCTTTGTAGATAAGAACATTGAGCACAGAAAACCGCAAAACCCCCGAAACTTTAAAGCAGCAGCGCGAGGGGAGAAGATCCAGCCGAAAGGCCTAAAGCCACCGTGCAGAGGAGGCCCCTTTTGTTTTCACTACAGGCTGGTGTGCGCGCCGCCGCAAGCCACACGCCCCGCCCCCCACACAACATCCCGCCGTACACGGGCAAAAGAGCAGAGGATTTCGTGATGTCCTCCCAGTAGCTTTGATGAGAATCTGCTATATCCCTTAAGTGTAGCCGCAAAGGTGCTGCTCGCTCGCGGGCGCGCGCGTGTGTCTGCGTGTGTGAGAGAGAGGAGAAGTAGTTCCTTGAGAAAATAGATAGCTCCCTCCCGCTCCACGCCCCTGGTGCGCTCCCTTACAGCCCATCCGCAGAGCCTTAAGAGAATGACTGGGCTGACAAAACTTCGTTAGTTTCATTGTGTTGCTCCCCGCCAGCGCCAACTCCCTCGGATTGAACAATGGGGCTGCAGTCAGAGTCGCGTCGGCACGGCGTAGACTCCATCGGGAGCGAGCGGACGTGCGCTGGGACCATTTATGAAGGAGGCAGCAACGGCAGCTGCTCTGGAAACCCCAGTCCCAGTGTGTAGTGTACGCGTTCGCTGCAAACCCAAAAGTGAACTTGATACACACAAGGAAGAGTCAACTTGCAAGCACACACTTACAGATGTGCACTTGCTATAGCACACATACACGGAAGAATGTACTCGCTGCTTAGTTCACACAAAGGGGTGTATGTTTTACCTCCGGTAACGTTCACACTCGTCGGTTCCATATCGCAGCCCGCAGGGCAGGGCTCATGCGCATGGAGCGAGCTACCCGGCTGATGGACACACCGAGAAAAATGTTTGGTCACCACGGCCGAAAAATTTGGTTGCTGTCACTAAAATGGTGTTCATTCTGCCCCCCGAGTCGTGATCATAGAACGTTCAATCGTGCTGGCTGAGCGTTCAGACGCTCCAACCAAACACTCCAGCCAGTACTGTAGAAAGTATGGTTATGACTCAGGGGGCAGCTTGAACACCATTTTAGTTGCAGCAACCAAAGTATTTTTCTCCGTGCACCCCGCACACTGCACAGATCCCTGAGGGTACCTGGTCCTTCTCGTTCGAACTCTCTCGCAATAACGGAACGTACTATGGCGGCGCGCTAGTCCCCGCCCCTGACCATGCGGCTGCGCAGCGGCGGCGACCCGCGCCCGTCAGAACCACACGACACGTCGCCCCTCCCACGCCTGATGCGACTTTAATACGTTGTCGTGTGTTTCCGCCAGAAGTTTTCCCCTGCGTGTTCGTTGTCGCTGATACCAGCAAGTTCGCGAAAGTGAAAGCCAAAACCTGCCGCGCAGGATAGGGCGTATAAGGAACGTAACGGAAATATTTACCATTATATTTACCATTACCATCCCAGCTTTAACCGATCATAGCGAAACCGGCCCTTTTAATGCGGGGTCAAAATGGCAAAACTTTATGTTTCTGTACATATTACATTCACGTCTAGAAAAGACAGTCTCGTTGGACCGTGGAGAAATTCTTGGACACGTGTAGGGGTACGGAATGCAGGATGATGGTAAAGCGGTAAACGACAAAGGGAGGGGTGTGGCTGCCTATGGGAATAGCCGAAAAACATCAAAAGAAAATAGCGAAACCGTCGTGTAACAATATCCCGAATCGCTTCCCGTCGACATTCTTGCAAAATGCGCACAGAGGAGAGGAGTGTGCCTCCCACCAATGAACTCCGCGCCTTGCTCAGTTTTACTTAACATATAAATCGGAAAGCATTCTCTATATACAGGGAGAAGACTCTCTCTCTCTCTCTTCCACTCTCCTTCTCTCTTACTCTCACTCCATCCGTACACGCTTTCTTCATTTTGCGGGCAGGCAAGTCATTTGTCTGGTTCAGCTCTTATCTACCATCAAAGGGAAGAGGAGCGGCCAGAAGGACGCAGGAAAGGAGAAGGAGAAAGACAGGGAGGGACGGAAAAAAAATATCCCCCTACCGCGCCCTCACTCCGCGCACCCCTTCCTTTTCGGAAAGTTGTTCCGGGTGCCAGTGAAGCGGAGAAAATAGGAAGCGACTTCTTTTCCCAGGCGCCGCGCCCTGCAGCTCGCTGCGGTAACGGGGGTCTGCCGGAGGGGTGGAGGTGGAGGGCGTGTGCAGAAAGGTGTGCAGAGTGCGGGGACCGAGGCGGGGACCTACGGTCGACAGAGTGCCTCACAGCTCGCTTCTTGGTTATTTTTCAGTGTTCAATCGCCGTGTGGTCTTATTCTGCGTTCAATATGTGCCTTCAGAGTGTGGTTTCATCTGCAAAAAAAAAAATAACGACTGACATTTTAGAGAGCCTTTGGAAGGCCACAAAAGTATGGTTTTAATGTCTTTTTGTTTGTTTGTTCAGTGGGGAGGGGGATACCTAGGGTGGGAGGAGGGGGGCCGACAGATTGATCGGGTGTTCAGACCTGACAGACGAATGATGGTACAGCATCCTATCATCGAAAGAGGGGATGTGCCCCTCTTCTCCCTAGGGGAAATACACGGTCGTGGTGGGGCCGAGGTCAAGGAACGAGCCCGCCTCTTCCAACCACACGTGGTCGGGGAGGGGCAGTTGGGCGCGCCGAGCGTAACTCCAGGTGGGACAGTGCGAGGGCTGCGGTCACGAC
The DNA here is from genome assembly GCF_000697945.3 of Frankliniella occidentalis. Lineage (NCBI taxonomy): Eukaryota > Metazoa > Arthropoda > Insecta > Thysanoptera > Thripidae > Frankliniella > Frankliniella occidentalis. Next base: position 177,339 of record NW_026267334.1, on the reverse strand, counting down.
GGCGTGCAGATCACAGACGGGTCCAGCGGACATGCACACGCACAGCTCCCAAAGTCGGTGGCAGGTAAGTGAAAGCAAACACGAGTTGGAAAAAAGAAAGAGTACGAGTCCCTGTGAGTCCCGCTCTTGCTGGTTGGCGGGGGATTTGAACCCGATCCTAGCCGACCGGCAGCACAAGGAACCTGAACCCCGCGTGCGTGTGTGCGTGTTCACGTGTCCGTTTGGACAAAACTTGGCAGCAGCGGCGAGCGGGAGGTGGTGTCCCGTTTCAAAGTTGCCACCGGCCGGCACCCTCCCTCACACCTCGCTCTTCTCGTGGACGGTCGCAGAGAAAGGCGCCGGCCGAGGACGCTCTCTACACCCCACGCTCTCGCTCTGCGCCACAGACGGCTGGACGATGCCACACGGAAAAAAAAAAGACTTCGTTGTGAGGATCAGTTATGTTTGGTAGACTTAATTCGATAGCTGGTATCGAGAATCCGATCCGATACCCACAACCAAGGGTTGGTCGCCACGACGGGACACTTGTACGAAGAGAACAAACTCCAGCTTGGTTCTCTTCGTACAAGTGTCCGGTCGTGACAACCAGCACTTGCTTGTGAGTATCGGATTCTCGATTCCAGTTACCAAATTTAGCCGACCAAACAGAACTGATCCCCACAACAAAGTCTTTTTTTCCGTGGTGGAGCCTTGCAGCGCCGCGAAGATAGGCCGGCTGGCAGCTTTAGGTGCGAACAGGCTATAAACTAATACAAAAATAAGTTGAGATATTAAGTCTTTTATGAACAATTATTTCCTATACTGGGAGGGCCAGTGGCACGCGCAATTAACTCAAATCGTCGAGGGGGCTGATGTAAGGGACTAAGGCTTGGCTGATGAGACTAGGGTTCGTATTTTTCATGAAAAGTATTTTCGAAGAAAATTTTCCTGAAATTTTTCA
>NW_026267334.1:175815-176349 GCF_000697945.3 Frankliniella occidentalis | reverse complement strand
GTGGAGGGGAATGCTGGAGAGGGGGGGGGGGACGCCGGCGGATATGGGTGTAGGGGTGTGTAGAGCGCCGCGAGAGCAAGGCCGACCCAACCACACCCACCCTCTTTTCTCTTTACTCGTCGATCAACAATCAGATCACGTTCACACTAAACCCTTATGCATATTTTGTTGTGCATAGACATGCAGAATTTTACGCTGCCATAAGTTTATGAACAATTGGATGTATAATTTGTAGATAATTATGCATAAAAGTGTACAAACTTATGGCTCATGCGTAAAATTGAGCATGTTTATAAACAACAAAATGCACAAAGGTATAGAGTGTTGAGGGGTGTTGAGATAAGTCTGAATGGCATCTGACACAATTCATGTTATTTTCAGCGTATATGTACAAAAAAGCCTCGCTTCTTGGTTTTCTTCTCAACGAGCGGGAAGAAGGAGGGAAACCATGATGATGGCCCATGCAGGGGTTGGTGCAGTAGGCTACTGGAGCAGCAGTGGGGAGGGTCTGACGCGTGCTCGGGAAGGTGAATA
>NW_026267334.1:168566-171458 GCF_000697945.3 Frankliniella occidentalis | reverse complement strand
GGCGGTGGGAGGTGGTCGGCGAGCTGTCGCACCGATGGGGTTGGGATTGGTCCGCCGTCCAAACGAATCCCCAGTCGCAGCGGGCAGACCTGAGGCACGAGCAGGGCTGTTCCATTTCCTCTCTGACTGAAGTCTGCTACTCGTTTTCGGTCACCCTTTGACAGCCGCAAGGAATCGTTTCATTGCTCGACTCCCTCTCCCGTGTGAATTTTACTGCTCTCTGGTCTGGTCTCTTACTAGTCCTCTTACTTCCCGACAGCGACAAAATACCCACCTAACACAGTGCACGCGCCGGAGTGTTGCGGGCTTGCCAACCTTCTCCGACCGGAAGGGATCATGTAGAAAGTACGCCCGTCATTCGTCTTTACGCACCCACCGAGTTCAGCCTCTACTAGCTCTGATAGCGCCTGGTAGGTAGGCAACATCTTGGCTGCAGTGCACGCCTGCACTGCGGGCTGGCCTACCCCGACTCCAACAGGCGCCGAGCTCCAAAACTTTGCTAAATTAATTTTGAGGAAAAACGAACGTACTGTACTTTATTGGCGGCTTTTTAGTCGCAATGGAGCTTGAGCTTGCGGCCAATGTGGCCCGAAAGGGTGACATTCTAACCGAAGGGTAACAAGTCGCCAACTAAACATGTCGTCGTCAATGTATACATTTAGATTTTCATGCCAAAGTGTAAGTGACGCGAACTAATTAGCCGCATAATTTGTTTCAATTAAACGAACTTTCGCATGTTGCGTTATACTCTCTACCAATTGATGCGAATAGGTAATATCAATTCCAAGTACCGCGGGTTGAGGCTGCTGCGGATAGGGAGATAGAGAGGATACACGGGAAAGTTTCAAGTTGTCCCCGGGCGTCCCAGCTGAGCCCGCGGGCGGACTGGCCAGGTGGCGATGAAGTGCGAGACGCAGTGAAAGGGTGTTCACGGGACGGGGGAGAGCCGGGGACCCAGGCGTCTTTAATTAAGCTCTGAATGAAGAGCTCGGACCCGGAAGAGGATCATTGGTGACCCAAATACTTGCTTCATCCACCCATTTACCCGCATAGAAAACTAAATTCCTCCCCAAATATATAGAAATAACAAAACATACCTCTGCTGCCGGCGGAACAGTAGCTGGGGTTTGGGTCTTGTCCGGGCCTGAAACGGAAAAGGCTTTGATAATTGCGTTTTTCGTGGTGAAAAAGAACAAGCAATAAATGAGCGTGTATAAGAAACACGGTCGCAGTCAGGAATTAAAAGCTGACTTCGATTACCAACGTCAATTCGACGACGAAAATAGTTGGCCACAGAATAACTGCATTGAAATCGACTTGGATTGCGTGGTGACATCGACGTCAACGAGAAATCTGCGGCATTCAATTTCTAGCTGGGCATACAGAATAAAGCTTTCCTATGGCGATTCCGACTGGTGTTCCCGTCGCCTGCGCAATGTTTTCTGGACGCTGCTTTGTGTGCGTCAGCGTCTGTTGGCCGCGAACAACTCGCATGCACGACGGCGCCGCGTTGTACGACAAGGAACACGCCGCGTGGGCTTGTCTGGGGAGTGGGGTGGGGTGGGGCGGGAGCTTGTCTGGCAAGGCGAGGCGGCCAAGGCGGGCCGGGGGAGCCTTTCCCTTTGATTCAGCAGCGAAGCCGGAGGGGCTGCTGGCTTAGGGTGGGGCGTGCGCGGCGCTGAAGCCAGGGCAGTGCCTCTCGCCTCCCGCCCGCCCGCCGCGAGACCAAGCCCTCCGCGCGCAGACCGGCTCGGGCGCCGCTCCCGCCACCAGAGGCCCAGGGGCAGACTGATGTGCACAATCTGGCACAAGTCCGAAAAGAACGTCATGTCATTCGAGCCGAAGGAAGTACTAAGCCCGTACGCCACTTATACAGTACCAAAGACTCCCTCTACTACCAGGAAGTCTCCTCTTCCTTCTAGGGCCGCACGAGCGGTGCGACGTACACATGGCGTTTGTGCCGTTTGGAGCAGGCCACGATTCACTCTTGAGGAGCATGTTCAACCTGCACCGTGCACCCGGCTTCGAGGAATATTTTGAAGCTTTTTAGACTGAGGCAGCTATCGTGGGATGTATGAAAAACTCAGAGGGGAGCCTTGAGGGGGGACTGTGTTTTATTGCGCTTATAAACATAGAACATTTTAAGCAGCCATGGAGAAATGCAAAATTATTTGTTATGCTATTACGAAGAAATTGCACAGAACTCGGTAGGAATTGTAAATACACTGTGAAAATTACCATCGAAAATTGACTACATTTTTTGTGATTTTTATTGTCAAAATATGTAAGTATGAAAGTGGACGAGAGCCATTTCTTACTTATCTTGTCGATCAATTCCACGTCGATACGAAGAAGTGCTTGTAAATTTACAAATTCAAATTGTAATTTTACACACTATGGACAGAAAATGTACCCGTAAACCTACGACTATTTTTCACAGGGTAGTTACGCATGAAATTGTAGACACAAGCTCAAGCTAAAGGCTATTACAATACTACTGCTTTTTCACGTGGTGATCAAGGTTTAGTGTGACTTTGTGATGTGTACTCCGCGAATTCCGCTGGGATGTCATACCGACGTGCCCCTCTCCCCCCGCTTCTTTCCTGAACCACACTCGCAAGACAAAAGAGAAACACGCCGCTCCGCCCGCACTCGGCGACGCGCACCGTTTGCAGCCTACTCTGCTCTCTCTCCCTAAAGTTTGAGTGGGGCGGAGAAAAGTGACAGCGCGGGGAGACCCGGGGGAAGACGTGGAGTGGCGGAGCGCGGCGTTCAAAGAAAAAGAAAGAGCCTGGGATATTAGGGCGGGGGCAGCAGCGGAGGAGGAGCGCGAAAGGTGGAGGGGAATGCTGGAGAGGGGGGGGGGGACGCCGGCGGATATGGGTGTAGGGG
>NW_026267334.1:161343-161657 GCF_000697945.3 Frankliniella occidentalis | reverse complement strand
ATATGAAGATCCAAGCTCGCCTGTCGGCAATCCACTTGAGTAGGAGCGGGGAAGGGGCCTCTAGTTGGGGAGAGAGAGCCCGGGGAGAGGCGGTTCCTCTCCAGCTCTCCCCTTTTCTCCGCTTGCTTCCCTCTCTCCCTTCGCCTGAGTGAAGCGCGGGACACACACCGCCTTCATCACGGCTCTCACTCCCACGTTCGTAGTTCTAAAGAGACCACAAAAAAAAAAAAAAAAACATGCAGAAAAAACATCACCCGGCAGCAGATTAGATGGTACTTTTCCTGTAAATTACGTGTTAGGATGTTTCTGAGCTT
>NW_026267334.1:160108-161293 GCF_000697945.3 Frankliniella occidentalis | reverse complement strand
AACCATGATGATGGCCCATGCAGGGGTTGGTGCAGTAGGCTACTGGAGCAGCAGTGGGGAGGGTCTGACGCGTGCTCGGGAAGGTGAATATAGTGGGCCCATTCGGGGCCACAATCGGCTCCCCCAGGACACACACCAGCGGCGGCTCCCCCACGACTCTTTTCTACTGCTTTGCCGTTGGCCAACACTCACGGCCTCCACCACCCCCGCCTCGCAGCGAATATGGAGCACGGGGCCGAGACGGATGGCGACAGGGTGAGCCGCAGGCAGGGCCCGCACTGGGCCTCCAGGAGGGGGGGGGGGGGTCGTGTATCTCCCCACGCCTCTGGGGGCGCTTAGGGCCCCGCGGGGGGCGCTGCGTGTGCGCCGACCCGACCTGCGGCTGCCGGAGTGTGTCGGCAGCCTACACACGAAACTCTTATCAGCTTCTTTAAACGCACTATTTCTGCGTACCTGCGCTTATTGCGAATTCTTTCATACTCAGTTATGAACACATGTACACCTATAGCCTTCATAGGTGATTATGTGCAACCCACCTGATGCATACATGTAGGTATTCCGGAGGTACTGCATACATGTACACATTTGGGTGTGCCCGCGTGGTTCAGCACGCCACATGCCCGACGAGCTTGAGCGAGTGTGGAACCCCTGCGCACCCAAGCCCCACAGCCCGACGACCCCTATTCGTTTTGTTTTTCCCCCCGAGCAATGGTTTCGTAGTCATAATTTTTCTGCCGGCTGCTGTGATCTGGACCGCAGGGGAGCGTGAGGAGGGGTAGCCCCGCGAGGCGCTGAACCGTAAACAAAATTATGATTGCCCGTTTCTCATCCCCGCCTCACCCCCGACACGCCGTGCAGCGCCTACCCGCTCTGCCCCGTCGCGTGAGCAGGGCGCCCGGCCCGCGCTGCTGGTCTGCGCAGTAAATTAAGAGAATCGTCGGTCTGCGGTGCCACCATTGCCCGAGAGAGATCCGGCAGGGCGCTAGTTGGGCGAGGCCGGCGCCAGGGGAGGGGAAAACTAAACTCTCATCAACATTATTTTTAGACAAACTTATAAAGTACGAGGTTAACACATGTCGGAAGAGACACTGTCGCCCTGCTTCGGATGCCGCCATCTCATTTACCGCACCCAGAGAACCGATATGTCCAGGCGACCAAATTCAGAACCGACGAAATTTTGGCTCT
>NW_026267334.1:158596-160058 GCF_000697945.3 Frankliniella occidentalis | reverse complement strand
GCTTGCGCCAGCCCGTCCCCGCCAGCGCCGCTCGCTAGAAATGTTTCGATTGAGTTTTAGACTTTTTATTTTACCAAGCCTAGATTTTTATGGTGGGCCCCGCACACGGTTTTGAGGGGCGCTGGGGCCGACTGCGGTGGTCCCGCTTCCTGGAAGCAGCATTAGCCCCCCTCCCCCCTTCCCAATTCCTTTCCCCGCTAGAGGGCTCGTCGTCGACACACGTCGTGACCTCATTGTCAAGAGGAGCCTTGAGAAAAATATGAAGATCCAAGCTCGCCTGTCGGCAATCCACTTGAGTAGGAGCGGGGAAGGGGCCTCTAGTTGGGGAGAGAGAGCCCGGGGAGAGGCGGTTGCTCTCCAGCTCTCCCCTTTTCTACGCTTGCTTCCCTCTCTCCCTTCGCCTGAGTGAAGCGCGGGACACCACACCGCCTCCATCACAGCTCTCTCTCTCCCACTTTCGTAGTTTTAAAGAGACAAAAAAAAAATACGCAGAAAAGGGGGGGGGGCGTCGGCCGGATATGGGTGTAGGGGTGTCGAGCGCCGCGAGAGCAAGGCCGACCCAACCACACCCACCCTCTTTTCTCTTTACTCGTCGATCAACAATCAGATCACGTTCACACTAAACCCTTGTGCATTTTGTTGTGCATACACAGGCAGAATTTTACGCTGCCATAAGCTTATGAACAATTATTTCATGCATAACTGTATACAATTCGTGCATGGCTATGTATAGTTTGCAGATAATTATGCATAAAAGTGGACATACTTATGGCTGTGTACGATTCTGCATGTTGATGCACAACAAAATGCATAAGGGTACAGAGAGTTGAGGGGTGTTGAGATAAGCCGTCTGAGTGGCATCTTAGTCGTGTGTCTTTATACACTCATAATTTTCCCGACGCAATTCATGTCATTTTCAGCGCATAAGTACAAGAGTGCCTCGCTCCTGGGTTTTCTTCTCAACGAGCGGCAAGAAGGAGCGAACCATGATGATGGCCCATGCAGGGGTTGGTGCAGTAGGCTACTGGAGCAGCAGTGGGGAGGGTCTGACGCGTGCTCGGGAAGGTGAATATAGTGGGCCCATTCGGGGCCACAATCGGCTCCCCCAGGACACACACCAGCGGCGGCTCCCCCACGACTCTTTTCTACTGCTTTGCCGTTGGCCAACACTCACGGCCTCCACCACCCCCGCCTCGCAGCGAATATGGAGCACGGGGCCGAGACGGATGGCGACAGGGTGAGCCGCAGGCAGGGCCCGCACTGGGCCTCCAGGAGGGGGGGGGGGGGTCGTGTATCTCCCCACGCCTCTGGGGGCGCTTAGGGCCCCGCGGGGGGCGCTGCGTGTGCGCCGACCCGACCTGCGGCTGCCGGAGTGTGTCGGCAGCCTACACACGAAACTCTTATCAGCTTCTTTAAACGCACTATTTCTGCGTACCTGCGCTTATTGCGAATTCTTTCATAC
>NW_026267334.1:153258-154992 GCF_000697945.3 Frankliniella occidentalis | reverse complement strand
GAACCGAAAGGTGCGGCGCGGCGGGGGTGGAGTTGGGGCCGGGCCGGGTGCCCCACCTTACCACGCCCCACCCCACCTCTCCCCGCTCCACTTCACAGCTCCGCCCGCCGCTTCACACACACGTCATTCCGATCACGAATACAGCCCGCCCGGCCCGGGGGGACGATAAGGACATCAGTTATGTATTCAATTGAGAGACAGCGGCCGGGGGAGGGGGAGGGGGTCCACACACATCCACACCCACTCACCCCAGCGAGTTCACCCCGCTCCCGTCCGCCCCCACCGCCACTCGGGTGGTCTTAAGCGTGGCGGGGCGGGGCGGGGTGCGCTGTCAGCCTTAATACGCCATTACTTTGTCAGGCGGGCCCGGGCGGCGCTCACCAGAGCCGCGCTGCCGCGCATCCTGACCCCGTGAGCCAGACGCTGCGCGCCGCCCCGCCCCGCCCCTGCAGAGTGCGCCCGCGCGGAAAGAAATTCACCGGGCATAATAAAATTATACGGTGACTGTCTCTCTCCTCGCTCTGGCGCCTGGGGATGCCGCTTCTTCTGCCCCCCCCCCCCCCCCTCACACTCACACACACAACGGCGCGCAAGTTGCCTTCTGTATTCGTTCCTTGCAGCCGCAGGGCGGCCGTTAAACTTCATATCGGTTGGAACGGTGCATTTTCCATTCTAACCGATTTTAACAAAGATTGAAAGAAAAGAAGTTACCGCACAGAAAAACTTGATTACTTTTTCAAGTTTCAAAAGTCGAAAAAACCTGGTCGTTTAGACTGGATGGCACGATGTAGCGCCAAAGTCCTCCCGAGCGTGTGTTTTGTAGAGCGGACTCCACCGGACTATCGCTATGGCCTCCAGCTGACAGTGGCCCCGTCCGCGAGCGGCTGCGGCCCCCCTGGGACGCAGGCGACCCCCGGGGGCGTCTTGCACCACGGTGCGGCGGGCGGCCTACGCTGGCGCTCGCAGGGGCGAGGTTAGACCGGGACAGAGACCATCCGTCTCAGTCTGGCGGCGCGGCGGGAACAGTACTGCTTAACCTCCCGCTTCCTTTCCCCGCCCAATCTCCCCTACCTCACCCTCACCTACCATCGCAACGCCAACTGCGAGGCTCTCATTTCCGGCATAGCCCGGTCTGCACCCTCGCCGCTGCGGAGGCCGCCCCAGGCCGCCGGCCGCGCGGGATTTTGTATTCCCGCCACTGATAACCATCAGCTGCGGAGCGTCGCTCCGTCTACTCTCCCCTCCACTTCCTGCTCTCCTCCACCACCGCGCGTCAGAAAAGGCCCCTGCAGCTTCTCGAAAAATCATTTCACTTTGCTCAAGAACTAACAAATTAAGAATTTAAATCGAGATGACATCATTTGCAATGTAGAAACGATGTTTTCGATCGTCGAAGCAAACTGAGAGAATACGTATATCGTACCAGAATCAAGAAATTTTACGTTTAAATTTATAACGATTACTTCCAAGGATTTTTACACCTTCAACACTCGTGAAAACTATTAGTTTTCACAAGGCGAGCATATCATGCAGCCAATTAAAAGTTCACACAGAGTCCTATTTGGTTTGAAAGTTATATTTTATTATTGTTTTCGAAACGCACTAGCGCCGAGGTCTGGGAGGGTCGACTGCCTGCTTCCTGCGGTAGCACGACAGTCGCTCGCCGGGGCTGACGTGACGAACGTGACGGACTCACCGCAGCCAGGCGGCAAAAACAACTCGAGTTGGAGGAGG
>NW_026267334.1:143372-144986 GCF_000697945.3 Frankliniella occidentalis | reverse complement strand
GAGCTGGCAGAGGAAACGAATCGAATAAATGATGATTTTCAGCGAGGCGAAACCCGAGAGAGAAAAAAAGAGAGTGAGATAGGAAAGCGATGAACGAGGAAGAGGAGTAACACACAGTCGAGCGAAGTTCTTGTTGTTTTAGTTATAACTTTATTACAGAATATTTATTTCCAATAAACAGGAAGAAAATGTGTATCCATTTATGAGAATCGAGGAATCCTGTGGCATTCTATTTTGACATGTTCTAGGTCGATCCGGAAAAGGGTTATTTCCGGCCATTTCGCGGGACGTGTATGTGATGTGTGCACCACCCAGCGGGGCTGCACCCCTTCATATGCGTGCGCCAGGCTAGGAAGACCCTCACACGTGGTTTCTGAATGCGCGCCTCTCGCACGAGCGGGGTGGGGCAAGGTGGGGTGGGGCGGGTAGGCGCATGGCGGCCCGGCCTGGCTGAACGCCCCTCGAACACATTGTGTCGCTCCCGCCCGCCTCCTCCAAACTCAGCTCATCGCCCCCAACCTCATATACACGATTATGCATCGGGTCTCCGCATCCTCCCCTCTCCACCCCCGCCGCAGCTCGCCGTGGCGCTCCTGATTCACGTTGTAGAGCGCGGGCTCGGCAAATGAAAGGTGCCTCACGGGCATAGAGGCCCTCTCCCGCGAGTGACTTCGCAGCAGCAGGCGCGCGGACTCGGGCGCCGGGGCGAGCGCCCAGCTGCGCTTAACTTTGGCCGCGCTCCGCCTTTCTTCGCGGTTCATTTTCGTTCCCTCCGCGCTAATCCACAGCGAGTGTAACTCCACAAACACAGCCGGCCGGGCCGGGCCGGGCCGGGCCGGCGGGGATGAAATTACTTTCTAAATGGACGCCGTTAATGGGATCGGCTGGCTATTCAAGGGAGGCCCGGCTCCTCTTGCATAGTCAGGACTCGGGACCGCGCACGCGCCGCTTTCAAAAATATAATAATAAATCAAACGATAAACTCCTTATATTAAATTATTTTTCATTAGCTTAAACTTTTCCGCGCAGCCGCCTCGGCTCGGCTTTGGCCTTTATCCTCCCCGGAGCGGGGTGGAACGGGAGTGCAGCAGGCTCTGCAGGCTCTGCAGGCTCAGTACTCCCCGGTAAATAACCGTGATCCGAGCGAGTAGCTGGGGAGGGCGAGCTCCCCTAGGGGAAGATACAGCAAGTGCACTACGAAATCTTGGTGTAAACGAACCTAACGAACGGGTTCGCTCAAAACAAGAAAAACAGACCAATTTACTTATGTTGAAGGAATCAGTGTAAATCAAGAACAGGGTGATAGGTATTGATTTATAAGGGGTATTTTCTGACCGAAGGAATGTTAGATTTTCTATTGTAATTTTAAAGTAAGTGCGTTCGAACTGACGATAATTTGCAGTTTTTTGTTGCCCATCTCTACATTGTTTAACAGCAACAGCGAACCAACGCGTCGTCAATGCTTAAGTAGTTAAGTGGAGAAAATGTAAAGGGGGTTGAGGCAGAGACTTGAAACACTGTTCCATGTTGAATGGTAATCCCCTGGACACGGCGGCCCCCAGCCTATCCAAGCGCCCCGCCATGCCCCTTCCTCTTCCCCCTCCCCGGACCCAG
>NW_026267334.1:139095-143322 GCF_000697945.3 Frankliniella occidentalis | reverse complement strand
TAGTGGTAGACACGATTAAACATCTAATAGACCATTGGGGGTCTAGAGAAAGATGCATATTAGACATCTAATAGACGTCTTTTTTCCGTGTGGGTAGTAACTCATAAGTTGAACTGCAAGCGATACAGTGCAACAACGGCAGAAATGCGCGGTGTTGATCAGCCACGTAGTGTATGGCCAAATGGCCATAGGAAACTGTACAGCTGGCGCAGGGTACGTCTGACGTGCACTGATAGTATTGGTCGCTGCAAATCGACGTTCTGTTTCATTTTACTTTTTTTGCCATGGAGAAAGTGAGCAGGGGAATAAAGGAGAGGAGAAGGGAGAAAAGGGGAGCAAGACCAAAAACGTGAAAAAGTTTGAAAAGCCGGAGCAAAAAAAGAAAGTGGTTATGGAAGGGGACTGTGCTCAACGGCCAATGTGTGCTATGTTCTGTTTTATTGTAACAGAAGTCCTTTATTCGCACACCGGGCCGCTGTTAGTATCGACAGGTGCGCCGTTACCGACGCGTCTGGCGACCCATTGCATTGCAAACTGCGCACCTCCCGCGCCGCTCGGCGTGCCATAAATGAAACGTGTTTTTATATTCATTCATTTGTTTTTTCTCTTTAGACTCGGTTTTTGTTGTGATTTTTTTTTATTACGTAACGTGACCTGCTTGTTCATTTTGGTATACTTTGGCTGCGACGACGTTACATCGCCTGTACTGCTTGAACTCCATCGAGAGACGGAGCGAAGTTCTATACAATGCCTGGAGACAAAAGTCATTACTTCGCTCGCATTTGCTCGCACGCAACTTCAGGGAGCTTATAATCCGGACAGCACACTGTCGGCGTCGAGGGCCATTTCACACCACCAGACGGCCATCGGCTATGGGCCTGCTGCAGCCGGCAACTTCAACTCTATATATTTCTCTCGTCATGGAAGGAAAACTTTCAAAATTTATACGGCATGAGTTCAACGGAAGGCCGGCATGATCAAGGGAGAGGGGTTAGGGGTTCCAAACGGGTCCGCAGAGCAAGTTCTGGTCCTTTCTCAAGGGAGGTTGGTCGGTGGTCCCGCAGCGAGCGACCAGGGCTTACAGCTCGCCGCAACTTTGTACATCATCGCTCCCCTTCTTTTAATCACTTCTATTACAGTGATGGATATTATCGATATTTTACAGCGCTGCGTTCCTTCCCAGTGTTATATCGTTAATTTAGGCCGACAGGAACTACCAACCGGAAGTACCAACCAAAAGTACCAACCGGAAGTACCACCCAACTTCCGGTGCGGCCGCGCCGCAGTTCCAGCTTGAGGCTCGCCGCCCTCCTGAATGGTTTATCGTGGCCGCCTAACTCGATTAATAGTTGCGGATTGTCGGTTTGATCGCGGAGCGTGCGCGGCCTGCGGGATGAGCGTGATGAGCTCTCCCTCCCGCTCTCCCTCCCGCTCTACTCCCTCGCCCCTCTCCCTTGCACCTCCACTCTTTCTGATTCCCACTTCCCATCCGTCGGATTCGGTTCATCAGAGGAATTACAGAGTTGGGAGAGCATTTCCATTTATATACACCGTCGAGGCACACAATGAGAGCAAGGACAGTGACCCACATTTTATCAAATAAAAGAAGTCACTTGTACAGACGAATAATCATTATTTGTTTGAAGGATGGCAGCGTGCTTGAGGGTCACCCCGACAGCGGGGCGCAGTTTTTAAGGTCTCCTCCTCCGTTGTCCGCCGCCGTTGGCTGCAAGTGGCTCGCTGGAATTAGCGCCATTAAAGCTCTGCTGGAAGGGGCTGGAGCCTCGGCTGGAGCGGGAACGGGCTGGAATGCACCGTGCCGCGCCCCAAACTTTTTTATGGCTGCAGAGTGTCAGACGCTCCCCGAGAGCATCCCGCCCCTCCCGGGCGCTGCCCCCAGCTGCCCCCAGCTGCCCCCGGCCCCGCGCCCAGCTCATGGAGCCCAAACCGCCCAGGCTGCTGGGGGCGGATTTGGCGCATCTAGCGACGAACCCATCGCGTCGCTATGAGTTCCCATTGCCTACCTTGGGTCGAGTGCCTTTCTTCCTACATACAGGATACTGACCGGCTCCGGAAGAAGTGGGCCCGGAGTGGTGTGCCCCGACAAAGTCGCAGCGACCATGCGGGGAAAACTGCAAAACAGAATAAAACAAAGGATTAGAGGGAGAAATTGATAGACAAAGGTTCAGGGGCCAGGCCAGCGAAAGCCCGAGCAAGAGTTGCACAAAATCGAGAGTGCAACGATGACGATGTGAAACGGCTCCCGCCCGCGGCCCAACCACGAACGGCCCCCACCGCAGGCAGCGCCGTGGCAGCGGCCTTTCTCTTGCCCCCTCCCCTCCCCGCTCACTTTTCAAGTGCAGAATCATCAAAACACTTTCTGGGGAGGTGGGCTGCACCGAGCTGTGTACGGCGCACTGACTCAGCAGCCGAAAATACATCAAGTTTGAAGGGGAAAGAAAGAGAGAGAGGGGTTGGGGGTGAGTGGGTGGGGGGATCGGAAGTACGGCGGCAGGCCGCGCGGGACCCTGGCCCCAGCAGCTCCAAATGAAAGCGCGCTGCGCTGCTCAGACACTTGACGCCGCCCCCGCCCGACGGCGGCGCACGGCAAGCTGCTCGGGCGAATCATTTTCCCACCGCCAAGTAGTAGCAAAGGTCCGCTGTACCAACTTAGAGGGTGAGCAGTTTGTCGTTGGCAGAAAACGGATGCCGTCAGTGTGGTCCCCCTTCTCGAACCTTCGCAGCATTTCTCTTTGAACACTCTAGTTCGCGGCATCATTTAGGAAGTACTGGAGGAGGCTGGCGCAGTGAATGATCGCACCGTCGCGTCGAGACGATTGGGGCTCATCTGCCACTGATTTTCACACAGATAATTTTTGGGAAGAATTCGGCCGTATTGTGAAGGATTCCGCTGCTTTTAACCTACAAGGGTTTTTCTTCGCAATTGAAATTTAAAAGATGCGCAATGGGAGCAGGACTCCATCATCCTCCGACCCCCTCACACCGGCTTGGATCCTCGCCTCCCGCCGCAGCCTGTCTGGGTAGGCACCACTCGCGTGCGCCAGTGCGGCCGGTTGCCTACCCTCCGCATCACAGGCGCGCGCACCCTGCGAGTGCTCTACAAGTAAACATACTCATGTGTGTCTGCTGCATTGCAATACTTCCAGACGCATTTGCACTCACGGAAGCCACAACCACGAACCAAAAAAATATAGGCGGATTAGCACAACAAAAACGCAAAACAAATATTTTTGTGGCTTTAATTAATATTTTCATACATTGTTTTGTGCGAGACGTTGTCACACACTTTTGTGAGTTGCATATTTACTACTTTCTTTTCATGCCTACAAGTTTTGTTGGCTGTAACCACAATTGTGATATGGGAAGCTCGTATCACACACTGAAAGTGGCCCTTACTTAGGGTTGTCGCTCCGCCGCTGCAGCACCGCGCACGGCGCCGTGGCGTGGCGTAGCGCGGCGGGCTTCACTTCAATTTCCCCTCACTCACTTCCCCCTAACCCCGCACTATGCCCTCCAGCACATCCATTACGCGCTGGAATTCCCTCGGCCCCCTTTTCCGCCCCTCCCCTCTCTCCTCCCTTCTCCCCCTCTCTCACACACACACTCACGGGTTGTTTCCGCCGATAGTGCAGGCGACAGGGTGCGAGAGAGAGAGAGAGAGAGAGAGAGAGAGAGAGAGAGGGGGGGAGGTATTGCAGTCGTGCCCCGCTCGGCTGACCTGCGCTCGGCAGTAAATTGGCTGATAGGGGCGCGCAGAGCTGAGGGCTGCTTTGCATCGCGACGGGTGTGGACCGCGGTGGCGAGATGGACGGAAAGAGTAAATAAATGGATAAACGGACACCAGCGAGATCCACACTGATGAAAACCTTGCGAAAGATTCGGTGTGCTTTGTGAGCTTGCGAAGGAAGAGCTCTTCCAATTATAAAAGGGAAATCGTTGGAAATTACCAAGCAGCCCTATAGGCCCTTTTGAAATGGTGTGGCAGCAATGTGATTGATAAAATAGAGTGCTCATAATGAAGCCTATATGGAAAAGCACAACGCCTTTAGTGCCTGATAAAGGTAGGACTTAGCACCTTGGTCCTTCCAGTTAGTCTTCTAACAAAAACAAGAGCAATTGTCAATTTTTGCAATTAAAACATAGTTCACGGGAATTCAACATGGATTGAGGTTCGTGTCATTTAATTGCAGTTCACCATCATTTATT
>NW_026267334.1:131849-134430 GCF_000697945.3 Frankliniella occidentalis | reverse complement strand
ATTAAATTAATAACAGTTTTCTTGTTAACAGCGAAACGAACCCATGTTTGTGGACATTTTGGGATACATCCCAACCTATACCCAACCCTATGTTTCTTTCTCCCAGCGCACACAGTTTTCAGTGTAGCGCACAGAGGAAGGAGAGCGATATTTGGCACCTGTTTATGTGGAGGCGGGTGCTTTGTGCAAAATGTGAGGGAAAGGGGGGCGGATGTAATATACCTTTTAGTGCCTTATTGGGTGAAAGGCGAGGCCACGGTGGTGGGTGGGGGAGCTTTATGTGTAGCAGTGGGGGAGGAGGAAGGGGGCCGGGGCAGCAGACGGCATAGCTGTAATATATGCCCACGTTTGTATGAACGCGTGTGAAAGGGGGAGAGCGGGAGCGGAGAGGCTGGGTGGACCGAAGAAAAGGGACATGAACAGGGAGAGAGAACACAACGGGGGATGGGAGGCAGGGGACGGGTCTGGTATCTCGTTTGCGAGTCGGCAACGACACAATACAATCCGCCCCGCCTCGTCCTCTCCTAGACCAGGCCTGTCATTTTGCAGTCGTCGTCGTCGGTCTGCGCACGATAGCGGTTCTCGCTCCATGACATACCATAAGACGCCCCCTACTCTCCTCCCCCTCTGTCCTCTGTCTACAACTCCCACAACCTCGTTAAACAGGAACGACGGAAGTTGAATCTAAGAAACCTGGTACTGATCTAGGGCAGCCAACAATCCATATCGAAAGTTCGTTTATTATTATGGTGGGGGACTGGTAAAACAAGTGTTTACTTGCACGTCAATTGATGTATAAGTTCTAGAGTGTGTAAATTTAGACACATTGGGGTGTCTAACATTATACGTCAAACGTCAATTGTTGTGCAAACTTTCGACATTTCCGAAAGGTATAGCGGCTGCACACCTCATGGTTCCCCCTGGAAGCACAGAACTGTGTGTCCAAGTGTGCAAAATTTAGACCTTTAACGACTAAAATTTGCACATCACGCTAGTGTGCAGCTTCAGTTAGACACCATGTAATGTGCAAAATCATAACAAGCACACGTTCTTGCACACTTGTCTTACCAGTGCCTTGATACCAGCCCAAGATTGCGAGTGTTTACTGTACGTGGTTCTCTCGAGTAGTTTGTTCTGGCCGGTTCTAGTTTTCTGAAGTAAAGAAGGGAGAGTGGAAAGGCTATGTTGAGACGAAGCGATAGGAAAGTAGGGGGGGGGCGGGGGAGAGGAGACTGGGCGTGAGCAAGACAAGCGAGGGCGAGCGATCACGGGGGATGGAATGATCTAGCTCGGCCTCCAGCAGCTCTGCCCCTCCAGAGAAGGCGTTTCCAGGGCTCAGGGCCAGCGAGCAGGGGACAAAGGCCTCCAGACAGCAATCCTCTGCTCCTCGCTCCATCTGCTGACTCGACACGCAGGCCTTCTCGACCTTCCCGAGGCCGCACTGGAATGGGGGCCACCAGGGCTGACCGACAGATCGGTCGATCAACCGACTAACTGACTGGCTGAAATTCCAACTGACTGATAAAATGATTTTCTTACGGACAGGCCTTGACCGGCAATCCAAGTGGACGTGAGTGACAAACACAAAAAGAGTATAGTGCTGCTGTATCGCGTGAAACATCACTTTGCGTTCTAGAGAAAAATGTTTATTTTACAGCAGGTACCTGTGCACAGAGAATGTTGAACTCGACCTTGTTCCAGCTGAAAGCCCACACACCGAAGCGAACTCTGCACCCAACTCAGCCCCGAGGCTCTGCGGCGACAACAAGGATTATTACAACAACCCCACCCCCTCCTCCCTCCGGTCCCAACTGGTTTCTCTCCCGCTACTACACGGGAAGAAAAGAGTCAGTTCCCTCAACAGAGTTCTAGTTGAGGCCCGAACACCTAACTTTCGAAAAGCTTCATAGTCCGAAACTCATTATCTTTCCTCACTCTCTTATTTAGCGGTCTTACTTTTACACGCAGCCAGGCGACGCAGCGCCAAATCCTCGCAAATTTAAAGGACGCTCGTGCACGCACAGCCCGCTTGCTACGCGGGATTAGAGCGTCCCGTTTCTCCGGGAAGGATGAGGGTATGGTGCTGAGCTCCGCGAGAGCGACCAAGCCCAGACTACAAAGAAGACTCGGTGTAGTTAATAATACAAGGAGTGTCGCAGTGCAGTGGTAGTGGGGTTACGGGCGGTGGGAGTTATACAAGCAGCTTGAGGGATGAAGCACCCGTTGTTCGTAAGCCGCGGAGTGGGGTTGACTACCTATCAACTGAGCTGAGCATTCACTTCATCAAACATATATATACACCTCAACAAGTCCACATCAACTAAATCTGCTGTAACGTTTTCAACACACTACAAACTACGGTTGGTAGTTTTGAATCTTACTGATACCTTTTAGATTTCCAGAGCACGGCAAGGATGAGGGAGGAGCTGGGGCTGAAGGGGGACATAAGGGGCACACACTCACACACTAACTGGTGCTCTCCGTGATAAAACTTGACGAGCTGGCGGAAGAAGAACGAGTAGCAGCCGCAAAACCTCACCCACTCTCCACCACCTGCGGCACTCCCCTTACTATTATTGCT
>NW_026267334.1:131069-131458 GCF_000697945.3 Frankliniella occidentalis | reverse complement strand
CCACATCTTGCATCACACTGAGAGGCTGTGGGGTGGAAAGCACGGGTGCCTATGCCAACGCACTGATAGTTCCTTACGAAGCCTGCTCATATTCAATAGACATAAACTCTCACTTTAAAATTATTTTGCTCTTCGAAATTCTTAATGCGATTACAAAAAAAGAAAACGAACTTCTTTGCAAGAATTTATAACAGTCAGCGCCAAGTGTGCTCACACTGCACTGCACAGGGCACTGCTTCGCTGAGCGTGCCTGTGGCGTAGGCAATCCCACACACAGTGCGGGTCTGCATAGCTCCACGGCGCACTGCGCACGGGAGGCCCGGGAGAGGCGTGATGGGGTGGGCGAGGCGAGCCCGCCCTCACACAAACCCACGCACCCTCCCTCCCTC
>NW_026267334.1:130485-131019 GCF_000697945.3 Frankliniella occidentalis | reverse complement strand
TCCCGCGAGGCGCCGCTTCCGTTTCCCCTTTCCTTGTTATCATTACTGTCTCTCTTCATTTCCTTTTATCACCCGCGTTCAACAAAAATCCTACTCGGCTAGGGAAAGTCGAGTCGAGCCCAACTTATATCCGTGTTTATGTTTATAATAATATATACCTTTTGCAAAATGAGAAAAAAGTAAAAATGTGTGCAGTAATTACTAAGGAACACCGGCGGGGAGAAATGATGAGGCTGATTATCATTTCAAATTAGCCCGCGGGGAGCTCCCTTCCGACTCTGCGGATATCTAGGTGCAGGCCCCAAAACCCATTCCCCTTTATCTATCTTTTCCTTTTCTGAATGTGAGCTTAGAGTGCTTATTTTTCTCTTTGACCAAACTCTTTAAGCCAACAGTGTTCGTCCAACATTCTTTGTTTTCTTGTTTGGCTTCCACAGATTGGGCGCGGGCTGCACCAAACGGTGATGCTACACAGTTTCGCTGCTCTTGTTCTCCGTCCAGCCCTAGCCCACCACTGTTGTCCGAGGATTATAG
>NW_026267334.1:129372-130435 GCF_000697945.3 Frankliniella occidentalis | reverse complement strand
TGGGCGCGGGCTGCACCAAACGGTGATGCTACACAGTTTCGCTGCTCTTGTTCTCCGTCCAGCCCTAGCCCACCACTGTTGTCCGAGGATTATAGCGCTGCACTGCACAAAAAGGGAGAGAGGTGGCAGCCATAACGGATACCGCGTGAGAGCGAGAGGGGCGGGGAAAAGACTACTAGATGAAGCGCCCGCTCAACCGATCCCTCTCAAACTCGCGCAAACTGCAGAGTGCAGCAGGGAGGCGCCAGACTGATACACCTCTCTCTCCTTCTCTCTCTCTCTCTCTCTCTCTCTCTCTCTCTCTCTCTCTCTCTCTCTTTTTCTCTCATTCGAGCGCAGCCCCAGGCCATATAGATTGTCTCGTTATGCCCCGCCCAGGCACGGCGGTGCGCGGTACGACCACGCCTAGTTTTTTACGAGCTGCACCACGCTACGACGGCTGTGTGCATGCTGACCACGCCCCCGCCACTCCGGCCTTGTTTTAGTGCAGTTTAGGTAGTGTCTCGAGAATATGGAAGTTGAAGAGGGCCAAAACGCCCTCCCGGTGGTGATATCTTTTTCTTCTTTTCTCCGCAGATATGGCAGCGTGCCCCGAGTGATTAGACGCTCGACCCCCATCTCTCTCCCTTGCCCCGCGTCCAATAATCCCGAAAAGCATAAAAGAAAAAGCGAGACGGAGGAGAAAGATATAAAAATGGCTAATTCTTGGGATGGGAGGCGCCGTTGGCCGAGGCGTCGGCTGCCACGCTTTAATTGCCATCATTGGCTCCAATGTGGAGGCCTGGCGTGCGGATCAGGAGACTCCTGGGCAGTTACGGGGAAAAAACGTAACCCCGCGCGGTTAATATGAGCAGGAGAATCCGCTCGTCCCTCAAAATGAGATTTGAAGCGCAGAGGCGGTCCATGAATATGCATCACCATGCATGCATGCAGGGGCTGCGGGCCGGGCCATCTTAATTAAGGGAATGGTTCGTAAGCCTGACTCGTCTGGGAGGCAAGAGCCAAGCCGCCGCAGTCGGAGCTCAATCCTCATTGGTTCATCATATTGCGATGAACTTCATTA
>NW_026267334.1:120985-121960 GCF_000697945.3 Frankliniella occidentalis | reverse complement strand
CTCTTGGCTCGCAGTCGTCGGCCTCACTATTCCGTCACTGTCCACCGCGCGCGAGGCATCACTACTTCTCCATCACGAGGAATCTGGTTGCTGAAGCATGATGGATGAGAGAAGTGGGGTGGATGGATGGACGAGACCTTATCGCGTCGTGCGGTCGGTGTTGGGTACGGGCCATCAGTGTCTGGGCGCACGTCTCTGCAGGCCCACGGGGTACCGGGACCGGGCAGAAAAATCATGACCCTAGTCCCAGTATATAATGAATGGAAAGCAGTCAATTTTCAAGTCAGTCTATTTAATTTTCACAAGTTATGCGTAACTTGCACTGCACAACACACACAGTTAAAATCCTACGACGCATTGTAGACCGTAGGACGGAGCACAAAATGTAACAGTCTCCCACCGTTATTCTAATCAACAGTTCGATGCCTCCTAACGACAAAGTTCGATCTGCAGCAGCACGGTTACACAAAGTCCGATGTGCAGCGGCACGGTATACACAAAGTTCGATCTGCTCGCAGGAGACGCAAGTTTAGACATGTACTTCAGTCTTCTTGCGGTAGCATCCACTTTTTTCTTTGGAATATGTTGTCATTTGATCTTTTACAAACATCAAACAGTTATTACATTTTTTCTATCTGCAATATTGACGAGCATATGAATACTTTTAGGCTGCGCTGCAGGTGCAGAAACCGCCGGAATGTGGATCGAACTTTGTGCCGCTGCAGATCGAACTTTGTGTAACCGTACCGCTGCAGATCGAACTTTGTCTTTAGGAGGCTTCGAGTTTAACACTGCTGTAAATGCTGTAGATATTTTTTACAGTGACTGTGTGTGGTGCCCCGCTCATGACCCAGCTTCTCCACAGACAGCGCCTGACTCAACACAAAGGGGCGGTCGGGACGCCCTCCCGGAGACGTACCCGTCACTCTAGGGACCCATTACCCCTCTCAGCTACCCTGTCGTCGGAACGAGGTG
>NW_026267334.1:110340-120454 GCF_000697945.3 Frankliniella occidentalis | reverse complement strand
GAGTTGACGGCCCCTCGCTGGAACCTCAGGCTGCCCCAGGGAATCTCACAAAACGAGTAAGTTCTCTAGTGATCATTTTTCAGCCAACGAGCGCATATTTAATACGCGAAAGCCATCAGCGCAGCAGGATCCTTTCGTGCCCGGAAGCGATCGCTCTGTGACACGAACTCGCCACGGCGCGCCACAAGCCACGACTCAGCTGCACGCCACCAGAGGCTGTCCGCCACACACCTTCACCACGCCAGCGCCTATCTCTGGTCTGGATCACACACGGTACGGCACATAACAGGCTCGTTAACCCGCGATGCCGTCCAGAACAGAACCAGAGTCGTCAAATATTTTCTTTGTCCTCCCTCACTTACTTCCTCTCGTTTAGGGGTCATTCAAATGCTACGGGCATTTGGGGGGCGGTACATATATTATGGGGTCCCAAAATAATCAGGAACATCATTGTGGTCCAGTGAGACCCATGTGATATTTGTACCCCAGTGTACAATTATTACGGGCTACGGGCTTCTTCTCTTCAATCGACTTCAATGATAGTCCTGGTCCATAGGACCCCTATAATATTTGAACCCCCCTAAAATGAACGTGGTACTTGAACGACCCCTTTTTTGGACTCCACCTGGCTGCTTCCCTGACTCCGCGTCGCGCTGGACAGTCATGGTCACGGCACAGCGAGTGCAGGCTAAAGGCGTCCTCCGGGCCTGGTCGAGACGTTCCCTGTGCTACTGTTAGCCGTGAGGCACCACTATGTCACACGTGGGATGCGTTCCATTCACCAGCGAGCTGACAGCAAAAAGTTCCATTATTTTACAGAGGAGCTGAGTTGCTTTACCAAGTCGCGGGATCTCATGCAGCCCATCTCACGTGAGGCAAATAAAACATATAGCCTGAAGTCTATACACGCGCTGACTGATGTGTGTCCCTCACAACCGGCGACAAATTGGACTAGCGAAACTGCCGCTTATCAAGCTAACGCTTTTGCACGCCAGCAGCCAGTCGCACCGGCGCCGCTGGCCGTGCATGGCGCATCTCGTAGGTAATGGTCTCCATAGAGGAAGGAACCGTAGGCGCAGCCACAACCTGCTAGTATATTCCAAGATGTCATTCATCGTGGCACTTGCACTCATAAGCCCGCTGGGCATCCACGGAAAAGTTCTCAACAATTTTATGGTAAGTTAGGTAGAACACTGCAAGCGCTGTGGCTTCTTTTCTAGTGAAAATTTTGGCATTGCTTCTTAGGATTTTTCTTTTGGAAAACGCCAGTCAGTAAACTCGAGGTTAAAATGATCATTTTGCCTATAATTTTGGCATTCTTTCAGACAAGGGCAAGAATGGTAGCACGAGTAAAGAATGCCAAGTTTTTGCTATGAAAGAGGGATGACACATTCAAGTGTCGTTACAACCCCTGGCGTCGCGTAACGTCGACCCTAAACAAAGTGGAACGCTGCACTTTATAATTACGTGTCGAATCAATAAATCTGCTTTTACCAGATTTTGATAACTTACATGAACTACCAATCTAACTGATGTCTAGGCCGGAAAAATCACGATTTATGTTCAGTCTACGTTTAGGTTGTGCATTGTTATAGGTCGGCGCTACGCTCAGGCATCGAGCAGCCATCTTCTTCTCTCCCTCTTACTAAGTGTGACTCCCTTATTGTAACTGTTTCGAAGGCCTACTGCAAATTTGTACTACGTTATGAGCACAGGATGTCTCTACAGTAGAAACGTTGTTCCTTTTCTTCTATGGATCACGGTGATTGTACGCTTCTCGTTTTCGTATAGGGCCCTTTCATTGCTTACACCGAACGCTTTTCCTTGTGTGAATCAAATAATCAACCGCTTCCGTGGAGATGGCATTTGCGTGGAACTCACTTCAACCCAGCTAAACCAAGAGAAAGTCAACTACTGACCGGTAACATAACTGGCGAAAAATACCCTTTAGATAACAAGAGCTGGGTAAGTCATTACTGTTATTAGCTGTTACTGATAATCGGTTCTACCTTTACTATAAAAACCTAGGCTAGGAGACGCTGATAAATGGTGGGATTTATACCCGCGTGGAAGGGTCTGAGTGCAAACTGTAGTTAAGACTATAGAGATTTGATATAGCAATAGCCACACTGTAAAACCAAGTGTCGACCATGTACACACAAGGAACAGAGTGCCCGCAGGCACGCACAAGCACGTGCCTGCAGCACGCTGTTCCTTATGTGTACACGGTCACTTGAACCAAGTGTCATTCATTTGACATGGAGAATTCTACTCTTTTGCTGTCTCAAGAAGTTAGTGAAATATTTCCTGAAGATGATGTTATGATGCACTTGGTTCTACAGCGTACTATTGCATACATCTGCACGATTAATATTTATTTTTACAGGCAAAAGTAGTAATAGATGTTCGGTCAAATAACCAATGGAAGGAAAACGGTTTTATCTTCTCTTTCAAAGACAAGGCATGTCAGAATTTTAAAGACCATATCCCTACTGTTTACGAGCTTTTCTTTAAGAAGAATGAAACCAAAGGCGAGTGCAAGATCGAACCTGTAAGTACAAGTCTGCTCTCGTCACACAAACACACACGCGCGCGCGCGCGCACACACACACACACACACACACACCTGTTATTTATCAGATCTTGTGTTATGCAGAATCCTAATGTAAAAGCTGTGATCAATTCTTTTTACAGGGAGTTTACGAGGTCGAAAACGGTCCCATCAGATGGGTTTTTCCAAAATTTCCAATCGGATTTTATGGACACTTTAGGTTTAAACTCATGTTCGGCATGGATGAAATCCAATACGCGTGTATGTCGGTAGATTGTAAGACTATTCCTAAGGGTGTTGGACAGGAGTAGACACTGCAGTGTCTGGCCCCAAGTCAAATGAATGGTTTGAATCTATGTATAAGAATTTCCCTTGGATCTATTTGCGCTGGACAGTCACGGACGAGAGGCAGCGCCCAGAGCTGCAAAATTCGTCGGATCATTTTGTGAGAGGTCATAAAAAAACGAGGCGTTATTGACTGAGATCCTGCATTGGCTTTTAAGCGTAACACTAGGCCATAAAACAATTAAAAATAAGACAACAATTTTAGTATAATGGGTCAGCAAGCTTTGTATTCTCAGACACCTCGTCCGTTAAACTCACTACCAACACTATCGCAAACATTATTAAAAGAAAATAGTTGCGGACAGGCGTCACTAGGCGCGAATTTGTAACATTAGCCGACATTAGCTTTGTTGGTCCGTTCCCTGGCGGGACCTATCCCCCCCCCCCCCCTCTTGTATACGAACGTATACTGCTCACACAAAAAGTTGTATAACACTTTCGCAAGGTGAAACATCCCATACGCCTTATTCCACAACGAACCCCAAACGCGAATCCCAAACTCATAAAGCAACGAAGTCGGATGACGGGAAGATTTTCGAAGAGCGGTTCGAAGCACACAGAGCTCGCATCGTAACGCACAGGCCGCGGCCCCTGCGGCCCACTCCTCGGTGTCACTTTGTGTGTAAACGAACTTTACTGACCATGCAAGCATCAGGGGGAAAGGAGTGCAGCAAATAACCAGACCAGGCTTTCACTGCCACTCCTGCTCGTATGCACGACGCAAACTGCCGTCTCTTTGTTGCCTGTCCCCCCCGCTCCGCGCTCAGCATAAGAAAACGGACAGCGCCGCAGATACGTTGAGATACGGTGCTTTTATTCCACTTGGCCGCAGTCCGGCGAAGGGGGTGAGGGGGAGCCGTCCTCAACTCGATGTGAGGGTCACTCTGGGCCGAGACCGAGCCTGCCTGAGACGTACGTACCGCCTCCCCTGGGAGGTGTGCCCCGTGCGCATCATCTACCCCTCCAGCCTCTCTCTCTCTTTCTCCATCTCTCTCTCTCTCTCTCGCTCTCTCTTTCTCCCTCTCTCCCTCTCTCCCCCTCTCGCACGCCTTATCGCATGTGTGACGAGACGTGGACAGAATCCTTGAGACACAACACACAGTTCTGTACAACATGGAGCAGAAACGGGCCGAGTTCAATACGACTCACCTTCTCTCAAGCAGGCTGCAGGCCCAGCCCAGGGCCCCGATGCCAGATGCAGCCCAAGCTAAGCTACAGTCATCTGTGGGCATAAGCTTGCGTCTGCGAGGGAGTTATGCAGCTGCAGCGAGTGCCCCCCCCCCCTAAAGCACACACACACACAATGCAACTGTACACAACAGAATTGGGCTTGGCGTACTGTGCACTGTGCTCGGTGTGCTCCTATCTCACACCCCTGCATCATCATGAGATGCCGTAGCAGAGGTTTACCCACACGCGGCCCCCTCCCTCCACCACACACACACAGACTATAGAAATCGCTATCGCACTGCAAGAGAAGAAGGGTCCTGCGTCCTTCCGATTCCGACTCGACAACAAACGCATTAGGTTTCGAGTTGAGAAAAATACATGAGCCCATACGAGTCGGGAACAATCTTCATCGTGTTTTGTTTATTTTTTTGAATAAAATTTTAGATTGGTCACCATATACTTCTAGAACGGAAACTCGCTCGAACAACTCCGTCTAGCTCCCTCTCCGGAAGGCTCCCCAAGGCCCCCATCGGCCGACAGGGGGAAGGGGGGGTGGGGGGTGCACCGTGCGTTGCCTACTTACAGGGGTTTGTGGCACAACTTGCCTACCTTTCAGGCGGCTCCCTAGAGCCACCACGGAGGACAATAATTTCCAACCCTCACCCCTATACCGCGCCTGAGGGACATCGGTCCCATCCATGTAGATAGGAATATATATAAATCCGAAATCCACCGACGCCAAATCGGTTATGACGGCAACTATTGCCGGGTGGACGGGGGACGAACGCACCGCCGTTATTGTCGCTGAAGAGGGACTTTCACAGACCCGACCGAGGGGTCGATAAAAATTGCTATCAGTGTTTGTACAGACTGACGTTAGTGCAAAAGAATGAAGGACTCTGAAAATTCCAAAATGATTGCCTTTTGTTTGCAACTGATATCGCCATAGGGAGGAAGAACTTCTCCCCTCGGGCCACGTGATTTGTGAACGCGTTCCCCCTGCCCGCCCCTGCCCCGGCCGGCGCGTAATCCAACCTGCTGTTTACCCCTATGTTTTTGCACGGAACACTCTGCCCTCCTTTCCCCAAGGAACGAAGCGAGACTTTCTAAAACTAGAGGCACTTTTCTCTCGCCCTTTTCCCTTTTTCTTATATATAAGCAGATAAGCCACGCAGGGCGCAGGGTTTCGCTCCTGTTTGCGGATGTGAAGTCGAATGCAATGCTGTGTTGTGTAGGCCACACACACACACTTGATTCTCTTGGCAAGGGAGTTCAGGTCGAAACTCTCCTACTCTTAGTCACGTTCCGGCTCGGAAGTACTGAACACGTTAAACAAAATGTTCGGAATGGCCCGACTTCTTACCAAGTAGTAGCTACTTGTTATTTGGTAACAAATATTATTTCCGATTCGGTATCTTTGCAACGATGCAGCGGTTAGTCAAGTCAAGTTATTCCGCCAGGTGGCAAATCAGATCACCCACCCTGTATAGAAAGGGCCACCCTAAATTACGATGCCCTCAAGAATATTTTATGCAAATCCAAATTATTTCAAAATGCGTCAAAATGTAATTATTTGGGTGCATTCCGCTTTTGTAGTACAGAAAGCCGGCAACAACAGCATTACATATCACAAAAATATGTCAAACGACTAAAAATAAACGTGAAAAACGACTGCATCAGCGTGTACGTAAAAGTTATCCGCGGGTTACAACCAGCAGCAGCAACAATGTCTTGTGGCGGAGGAAAGGCCCCTGGCCCCAGGCTCGGATCGGACTCACTGCTGACAAAGTTTTGCCGCCCCTGCTTGGTTCTTCCCTCGGCGTCCTTCATTTTCGAGGCTGCGGCGGCAGCAATGTACGTTCGTACCGACCGCCGCAGCCTTGGGAACAAGGTACGGAACGGAGGAGACAGGAGACACAAAGCAGGCGGGGGCGCCCACAGCCTGCAGTAAAACTTGCACAATAATTCGGCGCGGGTCCGCGGGCGCAGGAGCAGGGCGGCCTCTGGCGTGGCGCCGCCGCAGCCCGCCCCCCTACACCCTCACCCCGCCACGCCTCGCCTCGCCACGCCGCGTCGGAGGAGAATCACGCCATTTCACGCCCGTCCGGCTCCCTTAACGATATCTATATCCCTCTCCCTCCCCCTGCTCTGCTTTCTTATACTTGCTCCGCTGCGCCCCTCTGCTCCACAGACCCCTGTGTGTGTGCGGCGCTGTCGTTGGCGCACGCGACACGACGCGAGCGGCCATCCCCCGCACTCCGAGTTGATCACTCAGGTGGCAGGTAATCCGCAAGGCGCGGTGCTCGCGAGCTCTGCCGCCCCCGGCGCCGGTGAGCCGCCCTCGACCCTCCTGCCTGCAGCTCCCCTCCTAATGCGCCGCGAACGGCCGTTGTTTAAACAGTAAACGGAGGCGGCCGACGGGCGGCGACTGCGGAGTGTGCAGGGGCGGCCGGGACGCACATCTGCTTAGCGGTCGCTCTCGCGGTTAAACTTTCGCCCCGCAAAACTACTTACTTATCCGGGGCAGAGGGAGCAGTCCGCCACCCCCCATCTTGTTAGCCTAACACGGCAAAAATTAAAGTAAGCCGGCGCTTCACTATTCCAATTAAAGTAGGACAAAATATCCCACTTTCTTAAAAAGTAAGTATGAAATTACGTGAGATTCGTCTCTCCACTTTCATTTTGCCTTAAACTCCCGGCCTCATCCCTTGACATCCCTTCCCAGGTGCCCGAGCAGTGTGTCCCTCAGACTCTCCCCCAGTCCGGGTCTAGCAGCCGGTCGGAGCTGGAGTCCTATAGGACCTATAGGACTCCAGTCGGAGCCCCCTGGGCCGGCCGTGCCGCCCGGCGGTAATCAACACCCCTCGGTGATCCTTATCCTCGGCACTCGCCCGCCCCGCCCGCCCCGCCCCGCCCGCACACCCACGGCCCATAGACTCGCCCTCACGGACCGGAAACCTCGTCTGCAAACAGACCAAGATGATCTCGTTCCGTCCAGATTCATTGAAAAGCCATCCGGGCTGGGGCGCCTCTAAGCAAGGGAAAGGGGGTTGCTTACACGGCTGAGGAGAGACGAAAGAGGGGGGGAGCTCTCGACGATGGTGTGACGGATTAGTACATATACTGCAGCAGTTGGAGGCTGATTGCTGATCTGAGCCCTTCTCCGGATGTTTCGACTTCTCAGGGGTCAACCCTCATATTGCGACATTCGTTTGAACCCGCATTTGAACTCCTATATAAGATCTATCGAGGCAATGCTTTCAGACCTCTAAAAGCAATGCTGGAAAATTCAAACGACACATCCAACATTTCTAAGCACAGAAGGAGGGACGCAGTTCCTTTTAGCGAAGACCAGCCAAGCCGCGCTCCACCAGCAGCACTACTTATCAACTTTTCTGACCTGGTTCCTTAAGAGTCATGCTGGTTCGTCACGCGCACGCCTGTAGGAGTGATGGGGCCTTTGTAGTGCTGGCCGACGGGCGGGCGTCCTCGGCGCCGGGCCGTGGGGTGGCTCCGAGGGGTACCTAACTTGGTCCAGTCTTCGTACACTTGGCAAAATAATCAAATTATAATCATTCACAATCAACTCCAATCTTCCCAGTCTTTTCCAGTCTGTCTAAAGTCTCTCCAATCTTTACAATCACCTCCAGTCAGCTCCAGTCAGCTCCAGTCAGCTCCAGTCAGCTCCAGTCAGCTCCAATCACCTCCGGTCACACCTCCAGTCCCCTCCAATCACCTCCAATCACCTCCAATCACCTCCAGTCACCTCCAATCACCTCCAGTCACCCTGTCAACTCCAGTCAACTGCCAACCTCTGCCTGTTGTATTATAGATTGCCTACTTAACGCGGTGTTACCGACGTCTACTTAACTCATGTTGCAGCTTCTCCAGTCACCTCCATAGTCTCTTCCAGTCACACCTCCAATCACCTCCAATCACCTCCAATCATCTCCAGTCACCTCCAATCATCTCCAGTCACACCTCCAATCACCTCCAATCACCTCCAATCACCTCCAATCACCTCCAATCATCTCCAGTCACACCTCCAATCACCTCCAATCATCTCCAGTCACTTCCAGTCACTTCCAGTCACGTCCAGTCACTTCCAATCAATTCCAATCACTCCAGTCACTTCCAGTCACTTCCAGTTACTTCCAGTCACTTCCAGTCACTTTGCAGTCACGTCCAGTCACCCCAAGTCCCACCTCCAGTCACCTCCAGTCATATGTAATCGCACACAATCATTTCCTTATCTACAGTCTCTACAGTATTTTACAGTCGTACCAATATATTACAATCAACTACAGTCATTCCTATTTCCAGTCTTCGTACGCGATTTTGGTGAGTTGGGTACCCCTCGGGTGGCTCTTATCTGCCCACCGCCGCCGGGCAGGATGTCTCCGGCCCAGACGCTCGAACCGGCCAGCGGCCGCTGCCTTCCTATCTGAGTGGAAAACTGCAACCTTTTCGCCAACCGGCCAGCGGCCGCTGCCTTCCTATCTGAGTGGAAAACTGCAACCTTTTCGCCAAACGGCTTGTTGGTAAGACTTCTCTCCCCCTGCCTCTCCTCGCCGCCGCCGCCGCCGCCGCTACGTCGTTCAACACTATTTCTTTCCTAAGGGGCGCTTTATTTTTATGCGGTTGAAATCGGTCCCGCCGCCGCCACCCCGAGGGCGGCCCCCGCCCCTCCCTTGGTCCGCGCCCCGCCTGCGGACTGCCGGGGCCTAGAGCGCCTAGAACTCTCTCTGGGCAGTCATCGCCACCCCAACCTCCGGCACAAGCAACCCTTCACAGCCCCCGCCCCGCCCGCGCACCGCCCCCAAACACGTTATTGGTCGTTCTGGGAATGGTTTCATTCCGAATGCATCCCGGGCCGACATTGCAGTGGTAATAGTGGGCGCCGGGCACGAGAGCTCGCGCGGCCTGGACGTGTTCGCTGGGGGCGGGGGGTGGGAATGTGGGATGGAAGCGACGCCATTGTCTATATTTTTAAACCCGCATTGGTAACGAGCAACGAGCTCGCAAAACGAGAACGGCGGCCTCTCCGGCTCCGCGCCGCGGTGACGGCAGCCGCGATGTGTAACATAGTCCTGCCCCCTCGCCCGCCCCCTCCGAACCACGCACGCCCCCTCGCCCGCCCCCGCGGTCCCCACTCCGCTCTCTTTGCTCTTCGCGAGTTAGCGCTCCTTCTTTTATGCCCGTCGTTTGTTTGCTTATCTAGATACTCGTTGCCACTTCTCTCTCTCTTCTCTGTTTTTCGCAACGACCCGCTGATGACCAGGGTATCTCTCTCGCGCCCCCAATATGCAGCGTTCGACCCGACGCTTCCCCCATCGGCAGGGGGGCTTTACGGCTCGAGGCGCACGACGGGTCGCCATAAGACGCGAGTCATAAACCCCGCGGATTGAGTCGTCTTAACGCCCTCGCAGGTAAGCAAGAAGCAAGACGTTAAACTTCGCGTTGTATACTTTTTTCATCTTTTAGCCCTCTGTCCTGAGACTTGGCCAGATTTTTGATTATTTTTCTTATCGTTAGACTCGAAAATGCAGGTGACTTAATATCCATTTCCATTTAAAACAACTTGTGTCAATCTCGCCCCTTCGCAGCCCAACTACGCTGCGCTCTACCAGCGTCTAACGGTACTGGCTGGTCTTGCAACCCTCCCTGCGCCATCGCCCCTGAATCTTTGAATCACCCCAGGATAACCCGACGAGAAAGAAACGGAACGGCCGACGAATGCGAACTGGGGGGGGGGGGGGGGACAAATCGACACTCCCAGTTAAAAGCGATGGTCCTCCATCTCAGGTTTCCCTCGTCTCAAGCCCGAGAGTCTTCACCCCTCACCCTTCAGGAACACCACCGCTCCCCCCGCCCGAGCCGTCCTCAGACGTCGCCTACGGGGGAAGATGGGGGGGGAGAGAAAGGGAAACACACGAGCCAATTGACTTCATAAATATTACAGAGAGCAAGAGAGAAAGGCAACTGGCGAGCGGTCCAGCAGCGTGCCAACCACCAACAGTCGAGCCGCGCGCGCGCCAGTAGTACATC
>NW_026267334.1:108681-110175 GCF_000697945.3 Frankliniella occidentalis | reverse complement strand
CTGCCAATTGCCTTTCTATCCACGCCCGAGGCTAGCAGCCCCTCCCCACACCCCTTGCAGCCTCCACCGCGCCCCCACCGCCAACCCCCTCCACTCAACCTTAACCTCGGTCTCACAGCCCTCCCAGTTAGGCAGCAAGGCACCCCCGCCCTTCTATGGCCAGCACAGCCCCCTTGCCCCCTGCGTTCTCCCATTCCCAGCCCCCCTCCCAACCCCATTCTCCCGGGCCGAGTGCTTCTAATAGCGGCAATTTTCATCATTGTCGTTATTTGTGCCGACATTAGCATTTTTCAGCCCCCCAGCTCATTCCACTCTTCAGCCCCCTTATCTTTCTAGTCGATAGGCCCTTCCACTTCCGGTTCCGCTTCCAGTTATGTCTCCTGCGGGGGCTGTTCAATTTCGCACTCAATTATCTTATGCCAGAATGCTTCAGATTATGCGATGGCGGCTATTCGCTGTTGACGACTACAGACTAGGTGGCTGCTGGTGGCCGATTCCCCCCGCACTGTAGTAACACTGTACTGTACCGGTACCGCAAAACAGCTGTGCGGGTAGGCAGGGTAGGTGGCTTCTACAATCGGGGCTGTAAGGCGCCATGATCAGCGACAATGTGCAAGCAAACCCGCCGCACCCATGCATGTGATACGGTGCGACTACAAAAGTGAGCACTGCGCAGGATTAATCTGCTACCTCATCTATGATACATAGTTGGAGAGAGAAATATGTAAGTATATTTCAGATAGCCCCCTTTTTATGCCGTTCCTGCCTAACCCTTTCACATCAAAAGAAAGGGCAACTAAATTCAAACAGACAAGCGCAACCTCGATATTGTGTGCTTGCTGCGGCTTTGAGGACGTCGCCCTGTGCCCGGTTTTACGAGTCGGCGCGGCGGTGACTTCTGCTGCCTGCCGCGCCGTGTACGTCAGCCCGCTCAGGAGGAGGGATCGGAAAACCGGAGCGGGGGCTGGGCGCTTTTACTGCAAAGTGAAGAAGACTAGGGGAGGGTCGCCCCGCCCCGCCCCGCCGAGCTCCGTCCGCTAACTTCCGCGCAAAGAGAGGAGCACCCATCCTCTCCCTCACCCCCTCCCCCCGTCTCTCCCTCCCCGGGCCAGCCTCTCCGTGCGCGGAGGGTGCTGGCCCCCCAGCCCCGGCCGGCCCGGGGCTCGAGGACAGGGCGCTGTTGAGAGGGCAGCGGCAGATCCGCCCCCGCGCCGCCCCCACCACCCTCCACCCCACCGTCAACAATATACACACTAACGCCACCCAAAACAAGCCCGAGCCGAGAGCAGCCGGGAGACGGAAGGGGGTTGTACGGTCGGGTCCCGGGGAGAAGTGGGGTTCTCTCGTCGAGGGCACATCGGGGCTGGCACGGACATCCCCCCCCCCCTCTGCCTTTACCCTTCACCATCCATCCGTTGTGAAAGGTGTGGGCCTGCACTTCCCCCTTCCTTTGCCCCACTCTGCACTACGCCTCGAGGGCCCTTATCGAGGGGG
>NW_026267334.1:94140-96640 GCF_000697945.3 Frankliniella occidentalis | reverse complement strand
ACTACTCAGTGACACTAACCCACAGACGTCGACGACACTGCTTTAATTGTTGCTCGAAGCCCAAGGAACGGTACCGTCTTTATCATAATCATTCCTTGTGCGCATTCTCATGTCTTCAACATCATTCTTCTGACTTGAAGAAAAAATATCTACTTTATTCTTTTTGTGGACGCCTGTTCCAGAAGGGGCTGTCCCTCTCGTGAGCGAGCGTCGACGCAGACGCACGTCAAACGCCTTCTCTAAATCCACGGTGTTCGACGTGCGCGTCCCCCCTCCGCAGGCACGTCGCTCACGTCGCTCTGGACCCCCGCGCCGTCACCGCGACAAATGCCACTCCACACCACCCAACCCCCCGGGCCGTCGCGCCCCCGAGCTCGCCAGCTCGCCCCCGGCGTTGTGAGTTTCTCAGCCCCGCCCCGCGTCGAAAGCGCTTCCAGATCGTTTTGATGTATTGTTGCATCATTTCGCTCCAGCGAGGAGATGTGCCTTTTCAGTCTGGAGGGCATCCTCGGCGTGTCGTAACCAGAGCAGGTGGCGAGACTGGGTCGGCTTCGCGAGCTAGCTCATCACGTGCGAGAGAGTGGTAGGAAGCTGACTGAACTGTCGCAGATTTTCGTTTACGTTTTTTAAATGAGCAGTAGAGCGCGGCAACTCGCGGGGCGGACAGGAAGTTGGAGACGCTGCAAGCCGTAGCGCCAATCACCGACAGAGCCGAGCAGCCCGACTCTGTCTACATACTTTGAGACAGCAGTGCGCCGGAAAACTGTCCTATTGAAAGTGAGCGAGGTATACATTTATACGTTGTTTCATCAAAGGGTCATGTTTGCTCATTGTTGACGAGGAACAAAAACTCCCAACAAAATGAAGGTGAACACTACTAAGACGGGCGTACTTCTTGTGTCGAATATGGATCAATGTGACTGGTCGGCGAATTGACGCCCCCTTCACATCAGACAACACAGTAATAACAAAAGGGACGACTCACCTCACCCTGATCCGCGTCACGAGTCCGTCGCGAAAAGGTCGAGCCGGGGCAGAATGTCACCTCCTCCTCTATCCAAATCCCAAGGTCGGTCACACACTTGCACTCGTCACGGACTCGTCACGGACACCGATGACGACGCGTCGCCGTCACGTGACGGCGGCGTAACGCCTCGCGCGTGTTGCGAGCGACGGGCGGCCGGCGGGACGAGGCGGAGCTGCAGCGGCGCGGGCGGCCACGGCCGAACTGACTGGAGCCGTGCCGGCTGGGGCGGGGCGGCGCGGGGCGGCGCGGGGGCTGCATGAGGGCTGCTGCGTGCGGGCAGCGCAGCGCGGCGCCACCCCTCGGCTACCCTCGGCCCGCCGCCCCTAAGCCCCGCTCCGACAACCCCCTCCCGGCCACAGCGGCGGCGGCGGCGAAGCGGCGTGGCGTCCTGGGGAAGTCCTTCCCCTACCCCTGCCGCGGGCGCTCGCGATCAAACCGCAAAGCTCGTTCGAATCGACCGGAGTAAAAATGCACGTTTAAGAATTTCGCATCTCGAGAGGTATTTTCCTCCTTCCCACCACCCCTAAAGGAAATATCAAAACCAGAACGGCATTCTTCATCAAAACTGGTAACTTAACATCGGGTACAGAGGCAGAGCCCCAAAGAAGACGGACTGTCTAAAAATACATGCTTATTTTTGCAGAACGTTTCCACCCCTCTCACAGGCTGAGGTGCGAGTGCCTGGGCCGGGGGTGGTCCTTTCCGACGCTGCCGGACGCGGGGAGGCGGTGTCGGTGCCGCTGCGCGCGCAGGCGCCACCCCGCCACCGCCACGCCGCCCCGGCCGGGCCCTCCCGGCAGAATCGAGATTCCCTCCCTCCCTCCCTCCGCGCCCCTCATTCCTCCACTCCACCCTTCCCACCGGCCGGGCGCGTCCCACCCTCCCTCTCTCTCTTTCGGCGTGCCTGGCGTGCCGCGAGGTATGCACCGTGCCATGCGAAGTCGTGTCGTGTCGTGTGTCGTGTCGGGCGAATCACAAACTCGGCCTGGCGCGTCCGCACGTCGGCATACTTTGCCCCTCTGGAGCTGGGGCTGCAAAAGCACCGTCCAGCGGTCCAGCACCCACCATGGGTGCAGCTACAATATTCTGAGGAAGCTGCCTCATAATGGGAATAAAAAGAGGGTAGCGCCGAGAAGATGAGATCAGCTGCGTCCTGATTCGCTGTCCCCGTTTGCAGCCACAAAGTTGTAGCTACCGGGTGCCCAGGAGAAAACGCGGAAGCTCAATGCGTTGCCTAATGCCTACGCACTGGCGTGCAGGGGCGGAGGGTGAGAGGAAGAGGTGCCGGGAGGCAACCGGCCGCCTCCACGCCCTTGTTGTTTGTAGCTGCACAGTTGTAGCTACAGCTGACAGGGCCACTGGCAGCTTCATCAGAACCGACTGTAGAAATAAGTCCGCGGACTCAAGACATCCAAGGCATACAACTAAGCAGAACGAGAACGGCAGAACTGGACAGAACGCAGGCGGCCATAC
>NW_026267334.1:91832-94090 GCF_000697945.3 Frankliniella occidentalis | reverse complement strand
TGTTTGCGGAGGGGCGAGGGGAGAAAACAGAAATCAGGCGACAGACTTAACGTCTTTTGTGCGCCCGGCGGAGGCAGCGGCCGAAAGCCGGGGGGTGACTTGGGCCGTCTTGCCTTGCTCTGCCGCTGTCCACCTCACGTCCCGGGCTCCTCGCTCGTCCTCGGCCCCGCCCGCTGTGCTGCTGTGCAAAGGTACACTGCGGCCAAATCCATAACTCATGAGCGCTCCTGCTCGGCCACCTCAGTCGGGTGGACCTCTGCCGCGGCAGCACTTCTGGACTCGCGGACTGGCCGGACTGCCAGCGGGAGGTCAGCGGAGGGGTCGGCGTCCACGCTCAAGGGGTCACGGGGTGGCGTGGCCAGCGCGAAGCGCGAAAGGCCGCTTTCGGAAAATATGAACGGTGATGACTTTGATTTCCTCTTTTGTGTCCGCATGGCGGGTCTTTTAAATAATTATTAAGATCTCGCGTCCGTAAAGAAAGAGCATTAACGGTTTCGGCTACTTGCTGTAGTCGGTGCAAGAGGAGGGCGGGGCGCTGTTTATCAAGACGGTAGAAAAAAAAAACTGTCACACGAAAAGAGTCGAGATGTTGATGACTGCGGCTGGTGAGGGGCACGAGGCACCCCAAGCGGCGCAATAGAGTGAAATCTTTCCCCGCCAAAAAAAGGACTTTTATAGAAAAAAAAGTTTAGATAAGGGAAAGTCTGTCAAACCCCGCCGCCCCGACCGTGGCCCTGATTCTACTTCTTAATACGTAATTATACCGTTTGAGCGGGCAGCCGTGCGGCAAAAGAATATTGATTTTCATTTCAAGTACACGGCGGGGCGCTCCCCCCGGGCCCAACTGACGCGGCCCTAAAAGTCACTTCTCCCTCACGTCTATTTTTCACACTATATTTTTATTTCCTTTCCTCCTTCTTCCACCAGTTGTTTTCCTTGCCGATTACGACGCCGGCCCCTCTTATGCATCTGTCAGAGAGGACGTAAGAAGAGGGAAAGAGAGTGGGAATTAGAGGTTCTAAAGGTCGAAATGTGTGCAAAGTAACACGCGCCATCGCGCCGTGCAGGGCCAGTGCACTAGGACGCCTCACCGCAAAATTTCGTCGTACTTTTGGTAAGGATGGCGTTGTTTTTTTTCTGTCAACGTCCTTCCAATGCCAGAAATGTCGGAAACGTTTCGTATTCAGTTACGGGGCAACAGCTCGCAGAAAGCCACACAGTCAAGGAGGACGATTGGGGATGGAGACAAGATGGAGAGGATAGAGGAATGGGGTGAGCAGGTGAGCGAGACTGGGGGATAGAGGGATCACGACGATAAGAGGGAAAAGGATTTCTCCGTAAATATTTATTTTCGTGTCCAGGGGGTGGAGAGAAGGGGGAGGTAGGGAGGACGGTCGGCAGAGGGGGAAAAAAGGTTTAAAGACATTTGCCTTTCTCTTAGCTCCTCCTCCTCCTCTTCCTTTCCCCCTTTAGTCTGTCCCTCTCTCTTTCCGTCCCCGCCTACCTCCCTCCACTTTCCCATTCTCCCACCTCATCTACCCCCTCTTTCCCTTTCCTTGCCTTTATTCAATTGGCATGGAAAGTTTGCAGGACTCCGAATGAGTTCGGAGTGTGAGG
The DNA here is from genome assembly GCF_000697945.3 of Frankliniella occidentalis. Classification (NCBI taxonomy): domain Eukaryota; kingdom Metazoa; phylum Arthropoda; class Insecta; order Thysanoptera; family Thripidae; genus Frankliniella; species Frankliniella occidentalis. The sequence continues at coordinate 92,473 of NW_026267334.1, read as the reverse complement.
TGGGGAGTGGGCGCTACTCAGTGCCTGTCACGACCGTGTTCACGACGGCCGCACACGCACCAAACCAGCAGGTGAAAAACACTCCGCAAATCAAACTGTTTAACAAGATGACAGATTCAACTGAAACTAAAGTCTCATATAAAATGTTTACTCTGCAAACCAAAAAGCGTTCATGTACTCCCTGGCTTCCGAGTGTCCAGTAAGTAGTGTGCACATGGTTACTGCCCCTAAATTTTCACAGTTTAAAGTGTAAAACTTTCCATTTTTGCAGTTTTGCATAGTAGTCTTGCACACCCATCCACTGCCCAGATTTGTCCCTCCGTACATCCCCTCCCTCTCACTGCACGGTTACTGGTCGAAGGGGACCGCCGCCGCCCTGCGACTTGAAACGCCCCTAGCCGAGTGTGACCGCCTGGCGGGACCTCCCCCCACCCCCCACCCCTCACACGCGGTCCGTGACGGACATTGATAAATAAGAGCCCTCCTCCCCTTTCGGTTCGCCCCGGCCCGGTGGGGGCCCATCAGGCCCACCACCGTCGCATCCCGCCTCCGTTTTTTCTCCCTCTCGGTTTGCAATACGGCGGCTACCATTTTTACATGTCCTCTCTTTACGATTTGCGTTCTTCTTGTTCCCAGTTGGC
>NW_026267334.1:82287-84728 GCF_000697945.3 Frankliniella occidentalis | reverse complement strand
GCAATCGAGTCGACAGTGTGCTGTGCCAGAGGGCGGTGGACATTATTTGTGTTATTGTTTACTTCAGTTTAAACTACTCGCCAGTTCAGAGTGGTAGAGCAGAGCGAAAAGTCGTCTTGTGAAATATCTTGATTATTTAGAAGAGCAGTCATGGAGGCCTCATCATCATCTTTTCCTCGAGAAATCACACCACCAGCATATGGAGTGAGGATATTTTCCTTGTCTGAACAGCAGTTTATCCACGCCGGCCACCTCTTTGACACCATGATGGCAGACGAGGACATCCGACGGACAGGTGCATTTATTGTAAGTAACTCTCATTTCAAATACCGATAGATTGGACTGGTTTCCCTACAAAAAATAAGATCACTTTAAAAAGATCGTGACGATGACACCAGGGAGCTAACCTAAAAAAAACACAAAAAAACCACTTCAGTGTTGTGTCCAGAAGCAGTCCCTAGATGTGAATAAATCTGAGCCCTGTGTATGCTAAAATGTTTTGTCTCCCCTTCCTTTTGGTTGAATTTGTTCTCAAAGTAACGGTTTGGAATTTGTTTTCCGAATTTTATGTGTTGTTCTTTCCAACTTGAGGAAAATTGACACAGTAGCGCGTGGTCAACTGCGGGCATGGCCTGGGCGCCTCGCTCGTACTTGGTCAACTGCGCGCAGTTCCAGTGGAGGACAACGTGCTCCCTAGGCTTGGGGGATTTCCTGCTGGAGATTACCGGTCGTAAAGCGGGAGTGACAACAACATTGATGCCCAGCCAGAGAGATGGAAACTTAATTTTTTATGTGTAATTCCTGTTTCAGGGCAGGCTCGAGGACTCTGCCGGGCCTTCAGATCAGGATACCCTGAACTGTGTGAATATTGTCAAAGACACACTGCGCACAGATGCTAACAACCCAGAGACAGGGAGACCCTTCTTCGATCCGAGCCTTCAACTCAGACGAAACGTTTGGCCAGAGAAGCATGTGTACGAGATGACTCCTGCTTCCAATAAGGAGACGGACTCGGACCAGGTGATGGAGTTGAGGAAGATGTTCAAGAGAAAAATTCTGAGACATGACTTCCTCAGCAACAGCAAAGAAAAGAAGCAGACTGACCTGTAAGTTACACTACCTGATTTATATTCTTTAGGGTGCTCCCGCATTGTCTTCTAATCAGCTTGCTTTCTTGACCGAATTCTCTGAGACGTGGTGCAATTATTGTGAGGACTCCAGTTATTCTGAAAGGGGAAATGAAATACGTTGTAAACCTAATAATTAGACCCAAACTGACAACAGTAAATTAATAATACAACTTTGATTGGCTAGAGTTGCAAAGTTATGGTTTATTTGATTTACTAGTATTATAAAAATATTATTAATTCAATCCAATGTCAGTTGGGCTCTAATAATTATAAGGTTTACAAGGTATTACACTTCCCACATTTCTAAATAACATGAGTTGTACCAAGAATTGCAACATGTCTCAGCTAATTCGGTCTAGAAAGCAGGCTGAGTAGAAGACAATGCTTGAGCACCCATACAAACCCCCCCAAAAAAGGGTACTTTTGTGTAAGCATCTTTTTTATTCTACTTGAAAAAGGGAGAAGACGTACAATGCCTCTGGTGTTAATGGGGTGCTGACTGAATTCTTCGAACAAGTGCTAAAGAGAAGGAAAAGAATACTGTACGCAGTCAACATGACGCTGGAAAAGGACTTGAGGACAACAAAGGATCTGGCCATGAGTGAAATGAGATCTCTCATGGAGCATCTCCCTGGTGGTCCTCGTGCGGGCATAAATTGTCCTGCAGTATCCATCGGCCAGGAGGGGGCCACCTTTAATCCGCATATTGAGTACTGTGCGTTCCAGGGCGTTGATCGCCTCATTGCTGGCGCACCCAAACTCTGGTAAATACTTGGGATCCTTCCTTACAACAATGACAATCATTCCTCATGCAATTCTGTCTCAGCATATGATTTTGAATTTCTTTTTTTTTATTTTCAGGTTCATTATCCCACCCAGGTTTTATTCAGCCTACTTACAATTAATAAAGAAAACGGGTGTAGACGAATTTGACATGTTCTGTAATTCCCTACTTCTCCACAACAAAATGTTTTTGGATCCGCGAACAGTGATACAGTATGGCATTCCCGTCTTTACGGTAAGTTGTTTTTTTTTTTTCTCCCTTCCTGATGTTCAGAGATTTGTTGTGCAATCATTTTATGCTGGTGAACTGAAAGTAATAGTATGTATCCTTTCTTCTTAGGTGGTTCAGCAGCCTGGTGACATTGTCTACCTATTGCCTCATACTATTCACTGGGGCATAAATTTAGGTTTGAACATCAACGAAAGTATGAACATTGCCTCAGCTTCCTGGGCTGTGTCAGGGATGCTTGCTCCAGGGAGTTGCTCATGTACCAAGTAAGCGACTTGCGCCCAATAACATACCTTTTT
>NW_026267334.1:81257-82237 GCF_000697945.3 Frankliniella occidentalis | reverse complement strand
ACCCACCCGGGGCCGGGGCCGGGGCCGGGGCCGGGGGTGCGCAACGTTCAACCCTTCCCTCCAACGTACAACGCATCAACATGCCCTCACTGCAAATCCATCCCTTATGACAGTCTCCGCCACCATGTAATCGAATTATAGACATGCAGATGGACGGAAGAGACGAGAGAGAGACAGACAGAGACAGTGAGACAGACAGAGGCAGAGAGACAGACAGAGACAGAGAGACAGACACAGAGTGACAGAGAAAGAGACAGGGACAGGGAGGGGCAGGGGGAAGGGGCGGCGAGAGATATAGAGAGATGGAAAGGGGAAAGGGCAAGACGCTGCCTTGGCGTTCTCCTTGCGCGCTCCTTTCTCTTCCAGGTTGGTCGGGGGTGCTTGGTTAAGCCCCACGCGTGATAAGTGCGGGGCGGGGCGGTAATAGCACCAGCACAATGCCGCCCTGAGTGGACGCACGCCCGCGGACTGCGCGATGGGGAGGGAGCAGGGCGGAGCGGGGCGGAGCAGGGCTCTGGGGGAAAGAGAGAGGCCAGGGTCTGTACCGCCCCACAAACTAGGCGTGCTGGGAAAACAGAGACGCACTAACCCTACTTCTCCTTCAAGGTTGAAAATCGCATTTTCCCGACGCCCTGCCAATTCAAAATCGTCGGTCTTCTACGCCTAAAATGAATAGAAGGGAAGCCAACTAACTCTTGAGGTAAGTCGACACGTCTCCAATTTTGGGTGCCTGGCTGACTGACCTTGAAAGCAGGGGCTTGCCTGCCATGCTAAATTTGAGAACGGTGTCGAATTTGGTTTTGGAAGGGCAGACGGCCGGGGGCCGGGTAGGTAGGATCGCTGAGAGGGGGAAGGGCAGGGAAAGAAGCGTAGGAGCGTGCCTCGGCATAACTTACGGCAGGATACTCTCCGGCTCTCGGAGCGAGAGCGTGCGGCGGGTGTTTGACCGGATCAGAACGATTCCCACTGTATACACATAT
>NW_026267334.1:70064-72652 GCF_000697945.3 Frankliniella occidentalis | reverse complement strand
AAGCTAAATGTAAACCTAATTCATTAATATTTTCATTTTCTTTTTTTAAACAGTGGTGGTGCTGATGACTCTACGGTCTTCAACATCACCCCCATCCTCCGGGCAATCGGAAAAGATGAGGAGACGATCTACAATTACCAGAAGGGGAGATTGCTTTTTTTAATGAGTGACACCGACAGTCTTACTCCATGGAATGGCAGGCCGTACTCGACCACAATCAAGATGGAGCACTTATTAGGGGACGCATTTCTTGATGATGAGGTGAGTGTCCTATAACCATTGTAATGACTGCATTCATACCTCTTGGATGTATCTGTGCCGCAAGTGAATGATTCTGTCAGGTTCCTAAATTACTTTTTTTTTTGGTTACCAGGTTGGTAAACCAGTGTTTCAAACGTGAATCCAGACCAGGCAGGAGGGACAGCAGAGCGGTCAGGAGGCTATGACGGTACGGTGTCATAGACCTGTTTAGCAGTAGTGACGAGGAAGAGGAGGAGCAGGAGGAGCATGAATTAAGAAAGACAGGAAGATGAAACGGGTAAGAAGATATTATTGAAGTGCCCAGCGTGTGCGAAAACTTATGCAGGAGGCATACTCCACAGGTTGAAGACACACGTCCAAAAAAAACATGGCCAAGACCCTAACATTGCAGAGTATCAGAGAAGCATTGATGAAGATCACTCACCTCCAAACAAATCTCCAAGAATAGAATGTACCAGATGTGGCAAGAGTGTAGCAGGGGGAGCGACTCACATGAGACGGCACCAGTTTTTATAATTGTTCTGTACTTGACAATATTGTCATGTAGGCTTGACTGATGTAGATAATGACATGTGTCAATTGTTAAATACGAAAAACATCCTGTTATGTGATATTGCTTTATTAGGCATTTTAGCCTTTGACACTAAGACGAATAAATGATGAAATGGTTTACGATTAACTCATGAATTTCATCTTCATTCCTTCCACCTCATTACGTGCTAAAGGTGTTCTCCAGTCCAGAGTGTTGTGTTCTTTAATATGAACTACACTGTAAACATAAAGTAGGGGGTAAAATTTTACATGAAATAACTTGGACCAAGGTGTCACCTTATAATATTACCACAATCTGTAATTTGACATAATTTGGTAATTTTGTTTACAAGAAAAACATGTTGTAAAAATTGTACAAGTAGACTGTGGTAAATTTTTTACTAGTACACTATGGTCAATTTTTGACATGAAAAGTCTGGTACTTAAGTAAGACTCCTTTGAAATCTTTTTACAAGACATCTGCAGGTGAGTTTGCAGATGATTGGTTAAACTGGTAGGCATGCATAGGCCGATGACGATGGTATCGGTAGTTATACTAATGAGACAACAAGTTTTAAGCAAATGAACAACAGATTTATTTTCTTTTATGACCACATATTAATTTGCCATAACAATCAAGTTATATTACTGCCACGCTGCAGTCTTCATGCCGACATTGAAACGGTGAGCACCAGAGTGACTGTGATAACCATTATTTCCTGATCATAACGGCATTTCTTGCCGGACGACGACAGGGGCAGGTAGGTCGCCAGTCGCGCCGGCACTGAGAATTTTTTTTCCTGCCGGGCACTAGACGGTCGTTTAATGCGTCCTGCTTTGTTCCTAGCACAAAAAAGTTACTTCCGGCCACTAAAATTATTGTGCGTGGCAACAAAATTTTGAAGCACGGCAGCAAAACTTTGGTGCCCAGGACAAAACGCATTAGTGCGTCCAAACTTTCGGTCTCCGGACAAAATATTTAGTGCCAAAAATTTTTCTCAGTGGGGGAGCATGGAGGGAGAATGCCTAACTGGCAGGCGCTCCGAGGCTGGAGGCGTGACACATTCCAGCGAAACATTTGCTTAGACAGACTGGCGTTTCGTTGTAAGACATTAATACTGTCCCTACATCTCAGCTACGACAGGGTCTACCTAGTTGCAAGTGTGCCCAGCTACCACAGCCAATATTTAAATGAATGTCAAAATTAAACATTCCGTTTTCCGGCTTCAAAAAACCCAATTTCAGTAAGAATAGTGAGCCTAAAGCAATCCATGCATGCATACGCTCGGATGAACTACATCGTCTGCATGCAATGCTCAGTGATCTGCTGTTAGCCTTAATGAACTACATTCAGTGCGATTGTGCAGGACCGAGCTGTTGCACGGGACCCACCACCTGCAGCTGCACCCTCACTACTTGCAGCTGTGCCCACACTACCTGCAGCTGCACCCACACCTCCTGCAGCTCCCCTACACTGTAGACAGGGACAGGGCCGCACGTTATCGGCCGCCTCAAGTGTGACTCTGTTCTGCCACAGGTGACTCGGCTGGTTTAATGTTTACTGCGACGAGGATCCCGCCTGGAGCACGCGAGGCGAGGCCCACACAGAGAACCGCACGTGTTTTGTGGGGACGACCAGCCCCTCGAGCTGCCCGCGCCCCCGCCGGGACACGCCCCGGCCGCAGTGGCTCAAGGTGAAGGACCTCCCCCGCGCCACGACACAGTCCCTGCTGCGGGCGCACTGCCGCACGCTGGAGGAGCTGGTGCTGTCGGTGGGCACGGCGGGGAGTGAGGCG
>NW_026267334.1:40700-69299 GCF_000697945.3 Frankliniella occidentalis | reverse complement strand
CGTCAGCTCGCTTCGCACTTCAAGATCATGGAAGTCCCGGAGCGAGGTGGGTGGGGGGCCGGGGTCGTGCTTCCTCCACGATGAGGTCATGGACCAGGTGCACTAGTCCTCGTCGCAGTCGATGACGCCGGTCCGGAATGATTTCGCCTCCAGGCTGGATCGGCACGAGGCTCGAGAAGCACGCCGAACGCGCCACATTTCGGGGGAACAACGATCCCACTGGAAGGCGACAACCTCGCCTTGCCGAGCTGGGGTGGGGAGGAGGAAGCCGTTCGAGCCCTAGAGCAGGGACAGAGCCCCCAGCCTCGCGGGCCGCGCGGGCCGCGCGCACGCCGCAGCAATGCCTCAATCACTCGGACTCAAGAGCTTAAGGGCGGGGCTTTAGTTGCCGGGGGTGGGCGGGAGAAGCCAGGTGAGTCCCCATAGGACCCCCCAGAGCTGCGCCGTCAGAAGCACGCCACACTGCCCTGAACACCAACTGGTTTCGTGTTTGACTTGAAAACGGCCGTTATCTCATATACCGTGCCGGCTCCTACCGCGGTGTTGTTTGCTCCCGGCTCCTCGCGACCTCTCCGACTCAGGCCTCCAGTCCTCAAACGGTGCGAGAGCGCGGGATTCCTGTGCCAGGGAAGACGCGGAGTACCCCCCCCCCCCCCTCGTTCCTGTTGCTCCCAGACCATAGTGCTAGAGTCCCTTAAGCCGCACCGCTCAGTGTCCATATTAATGCAGGGTTTATACTGGCCACGATTGTCATTTATTAGATACGTTCTAGTTGGAAATCAGCCCCAAAACCAACTACAACGTATCCAAAAATTACAATCGTCGCCAATCTAAACCCCCCTTTCATAGTGAAAATACGTCGATGAAGTGTTGTGTAGCCACGTATATCTGTATTAAGAAGACAGAGTAGACATGCGTACACGTTAACTTTCACTTTTCATCGAGTGGATTCTTGAAAACAATTGAGCCGCATGATCCCACACTTAACAGTTTCACAAGATTGAAATTCATAAAATAACCAAGTAATAAATTAATCACATTTAATAAATAACAAGGTCAAATGACACACAAACACAAAATTGTGAAAAGCTTGTCAGAAAACATACATCACAATACTGAAAATTTACAAAATACACCCGAAGCTCAGATTTTCTTGCACTTCAGAAATATTGGTAATTGCTTCTGGATCAGACTTGAGGAACCAACATAATACCTTTGTCTTTTATCAACTTATTTTATTTTAATAAATGATCTAAGGTTGAGATATATACACAAGTTTCTGAGATAAACTAGAGTATGTCTCTAAATTCCCATTAGAAGCAGAGTGATAACTGCTGAGATTCCAAGCATGACATATCCGGTGGAGTAAACCTCCTTGATAGTGAGTGCCTTGCCCATGTCCCAGACCTGTCAAACAGAGAAAGTGAACAGATACACCCTTTGCTGACGGAAAACAAGAATGAGGCATGGATTTTAGTAGCACAAAGTTTATCTTACCAAATGACGAACTCCATTAGTAAAGTGGTAAGCAAAAGGAAATGCCATGATAAATTTGCCAACAAAAATAGTGCCAGAGGATAGGCTAGCAGCTGCTAGATATGCTGACAGTGGTTGTGGCAGCATGAGAGCCCCTAGAAAATGAGATGGGGTGAAAAGAAACAACAATTGAATAATCCAAACACAAATGGTTCACTTTACCATACATAGGATATGTTTAACAGCACTGCTTACCTAGTGCAATGCCTGTCATATAGGCAGTAAGAGCTAATCCAGTCATACGATGTGTGATTGACAGCATAGAAGTCAGCTGAGGTGAGTAGATGAGAAGGTGAGGTGACAAAGGGCGATTTAGCCGCATGTTTCTTTCATCATGTCCTTCCTTTGCAGGCGGTTTGTATGGCATAACCTTCATGGTGGCCAGGCATCTCCTTGATTTGACAGAATGGAAGATTTACAGGGAATTAATAAGAAATACATTTGAAAATTCATAACAAGATAAACAATATTGCAAATGGAATAAGAATAAAGTTTGATCAGTGAACTAACGGAGAGGTGTAGAGGCCTCGCAACAGGATTGATGGAGTAGATTTCAGGTGAGTTGACGCCAACAATCTTCAGATTAACCACAATAAAAAAAAGAAATCAGCAATGATAGAAGACAGTTACCGGGAGGAATTAATAAATACATTTGAAAATACATAACAAGATAAACGATATTGCAAATGGAATAAGAATAAAGTTTGATCAGTGAACTAACGGAGAGGTGTAGAGGCCTCGCAACAGGATTGATGGAGTAGATTTCAGGTGAGTTGACGCCAACAATCTGCAGATTAACCACAATAAAAAAAAGAAATCAGCAATGATAGAAGACAGTTACCGGCTAAGAAAAGATAAAACCCTGATCCCAACATAAGTAACCATATGCAAATGACAAGTGCCGTAGTTACAAATGACCCTGAATCACTTATAACCTCTGATGTTTTAACTAGATTACAAGTTAGTTTCAAATCACCAAGAGAATAAAAATTAAAAAGAAATGTTCCAATTCCTTCGAAAATGTTTCAGAATCTTCAATGCAGTACAAAAACAATTCAATAATGTAATTAGAATAAAAATATTATTGGCATGACAGACCGAAAATTGGATCATTTGGTTTTTTTCAGAAACGCGTCACAGACAACGCGTTTAATTTGTTGCATTTTAGATGACTTTACCTGCTACAACAAAACGCCATTTCAAATGCTTAAATCGTCCCAACAAACAAAACAGTATCTCTTTTTTCTGTGGCTTCTGCTTCTAGGTTAAACGATGGTTGCTGGACTGCTGAGCATTCACTTCGGTTCGGCTTCGGTCGGTCTTCGTCTTCGTTCTCGTTCTTCGCTTCGTTCGTGTTCGTGTTTCCGTTCGGAAAGTGGTTCTTCTCTTTGTCGTCGAGCTCGATGGAGGCGCCACCGTCCGGGCTGCCCAAAACCAGTTTTGCCGTTACTTTCACGTTTTTGACGAAAGAGGTCGTTGAGTGTCGACTCGTTAACCGCCACTGATCAGAAAAAGGCGCCAAAGTAAGTTGTCTGAAAATCTTACAAATATTTTCGTCGTTGTCTTTTTCGGAAATTTTTCGAATTTAAATACAAATGTTATAGTTTTACGTAATTTTTCTGTAATTGGGTTGTTGTTATTCGATCGGTGATTATTTTAGTTTCCGTTTTGACTTGAGTCACATTCAGTTTGACGAAGCGACCAATAGCAAGCCGTTTACCGTAGTACTTTGGAACGGCTTGGCTTGGCGCTGCCGCTTGGCGTCGGTTGTACGCTGGGGTCGAGGGTTTTGAGCTGTGTACACGTTCCCCCTCATATTCAACGGAAGTTTTTATTGTATATTTCGACAGCAAACGGTATGTACTATCGAGTTTTTGAGTGACATCTGTTCCCACATTTTCCCTTACCGTTTGGTACTTGTTTTCGACGAGGAAAGTTGCTGTTCTGTAGTTTGTTTATGGTGTGCTTAATAGGGTTTTGCCGCCTTAACTGTCGGTAAACAATCCTGGCTGTAACGAGTTTGTTGGTCACTTTGGTTGTAGTTTCCTATCATTTTTTTTGTATACATTACTCCCAAAGTGTATATGTTACCCTCGACTGTGCTTTGGTTGATTCTTTTATCATTTCACTCAAGCAACATACTTACCCAGGCGTCTAACCTCTGTAGCTTTATGGGTTCTCTTCGTGTTTACAGTGATCATAAACATTGATGTAGAGTTCGTTTTGACTTACACTTTAAGTACACATTAATTATTGTGTTAATTTTTCGGTTCACCTTGTCTGCAAGGCTTTTCTTTCATGTTATCCTCATATCTTTAGAATGTGTCCTGTAACCGTGCAGATAATTTTTTGCACCTACCGTCTCAGCATGCTATGGCATACGTTTTGTTATGGTTTTATGTATATCCCACTATATCATTGTTTTTCTTCTGGTATTTCTGCAGGTAAAGATGGTGGCTCGTCGGAAATCAAGGTCTAGATCCCCGGCTTCAGTCAAAAGCCCCCGTGGCAAGTCACCTGGCCGTGGCAAGTCACCAGGCCGTGGCAAGTCACCTGCTCGAGGCAAATCGCCTGCTCGGGGCAAATCACCAGCCAGGTCCTCTTCCCCTGTTCCTTCTCGAAGTGGATCTATTTCACCCCCACTAATTGAATTGCTTAAGGCTGTTAAAAAAAGACCTGGGAGACCTCCTGGCAAATCTCCCTCCAAAGCTGGTTCTAAATCTCCAGCACGATCAAAGTCACCAGCCAGAGCCAAGTCTCCAGCCCGCAGCAAATCTCCTGCTCGAGTTAAGTCACCCGCTCGACCAAAATCTCCTGCAAGAAGTAAGAAAGTTTCCCCTTCAGTGAAGTTGATTGATCTGGATGATGTCGACAGACCTTTGCGTAAGTTAATATATTCCTATATGGATGTTGCTGTGTTGGACTGTTCAGATTTTCTATTCTGATTATCACAGTTGTTGGTAAATTAATGTTGTTAATTTTTTTTTATGTTTTTGTTCTTGCATCTTCCCTGGACCTAGTTGAACCCATCTCAAAGTCTCCTGTTAAGAAATTAGAAACGTCCATTGAAAAACCTGAAACTTCTGGACTAAGGCGATCAGCACGCACCACTGCTAGGTCTTCAGAGGTAATGGGTTATGTCGTATTATTTTGCTGTTATAATGGTCAATATTGCATATGTATAGAACTAACAGCATATTTTACTGAACAGGATGACGCCAAACAAGTTCAAAACTTGATTGATAGCTCCAAGAAAGGCACCAAAGGGAAGGCTGCTGACTTTGCTGTGTCGCTTTTTGCTCTTCTTATAATTCTCATTACACCACTCATATTCTTGCTGATGCCTCTTATCTGCACCAAGGTATGTCTACTGTCCTTCCTGAATGATTTTATTTCAACATGTTTCTAAGAGAATTTGATTTATATTTGATGTATTTTTTTACTTTCTTTTCACTTTTGTAGAGTCAGTGCTCTGTACTGAATATCAAATCCCTCTCTCTCAACTGGCGTACATACATTGATAAGGAAGCCTCACTGATATACCTTGGCTTTGTTGCCATCCAAACAATTCTTGCTCTGATCCCCATTGGACAGCTGGTTGATGGCCCTCCAATGAAAGGAGGACGTCACAAGGTTCGAACTAATGGTAATACATGTTTTTCCTTTGCATTTGTGATGTGCTTACTATGTTGTTGTGTGTCCTATTGTCTGATTTACTCGTTTTGTCCTTCAGGTCTTTTTGCTGCCATTTCAAGTATTGCCATTCTGGGTGCATTGTACTATTTCCAAGTGAATCTGGATGTTGTTTACCAGAAATACGTTCCTCTTTGTGTTGCTGCTCTGTCCTTTGGAATACTGCTCTCTGTAATTCTTTACATCACTGGTGGACGTGCTACTGTGTCCTCTTTGAATCCGGAAGGCAACACTGGGCACATTTTGTCCGATTTTCTTCAGGGCCGCCAGGTTTCTCCCATTTGGTGGGGACGTTTGAATGTTAAGTTCGTTTTTCACAGGATCACTCTCATAGCCCTTGTAAGTGTCCAAGTATTTGTTTTCTGACTTAAGCTGCCCTTGATAAAAGCGTAGTTACCTAGAATGTGTTTATGTTTCTTTTGCTCCACAGATGGCTCTGAACGTTGTATTCCTTTTGAAAAAGTGGGATGCTATCAAACAGGGTAATGCCATTGGAGTTGTTATTGCATGTGGTCTCCAAATTTGGTACACTCTCGACTACTGCTATTGTGAGGAGCAGTGGTTGTACAGCTTTGAATACCAGCGAGCTGGTGCTGGATTCCAGTCCATTGTCGGTTATGCTGGTTGGCCATTCTTGACAGCATTTATCTCTAAATACGTTATGGACTACAAGTAAGTAACTTGTTTCTTATGATTAATATCTAATTTCATTTCATTTGAGCCATTTTATTTATATCCTTTGGTTTTCTCATTCTGTTTTTAGTGTGGAATTGTCTTGGTATTTGTATGGTGTCCTTGTCATTGTCCATAATCTTGGATACGTAATCTATCGTGCCAGTAGTAGCCAAAAGGCAGAATTCCGGAAAAACCCTCTCAAGCCTGCTCTTTCTTGTAAGTTATTGTTATTTTGATCTATTTTCATATCTTAATATTGGTTATTCAGTAATATCTCACACATTCTATACCTATGCCTACATTGATGTCTTGCAACGTTTCGTTATTTTCAGATTTGGAAACCATACCCACATCTCAAGGCAAAAAGTTGTTGGTGTCTGGTTGGTTTGGCTGGATCCGTCATCCCAACTATTTAGGTGCTCTGACTATGCACATATGCTGGACTGCTCTGTGTGGTAAGTTCTGTTCATTTGCTCTATGGCCAAAATGGTGATTGGCTATTTCTTCCTTGTTTCACATGTGAGGTTACACAAGCACCCACCATGTTATTTGTAGAGCATTAAAATTCTTTTTCTCTATGGAACTAATACTTTCTAATCCGTTAATCATCCAATTTTCTTATTGTAGGCAATTTGAATGGACTACCCTATGCCTTCCCTCTTTTGACTCTTTTGCTGTTCGTCGAAAGAGCCTTACGAGTGGATGAGAACTGCAAACTGCGATACGGTGCTGCTTGGGAACGCTACTCCAACAGAGTGAAGAAGCGTGTCATTCCGGGAGTGTTTTAAATTCTTAACTTCTGTGTTGTTAAATGGTGAGTTCTTTTTATCTGTTTATGGATTTGTTCAGAGTATTATCTAAGGACTTGTAAAGAAAACCTTTTTCTGTCATATTTTCAAAACGGCTGTAGTCTGAGGATACAAAAAGTATTGACATTGTGTTACTGTATTTGTACTGAGCCTGAATCATGCTGATGCCTGATTCAATTACCTCTGCTTTGTATTTTAACTTTTAAGAGGACCAAGGTTTTCCATTTACAATTGCTGATCAAGGTTGCTGCATTAATATTTTTATTTAAATGAAATAAAAATAGAAAGCAGTTAATTTTTTTAACGATTTGACTTGAACAAAAATCTAGTTCAAATTCATTTTAGTTTATGTACATGTGCGATTTCTTAGAGTAGTCATTTGTTTCCATAACTCAGTGACAGCCTATTTTAAGGTTGCTGTGCATAGTATAGGGATGCTCACTAGTGGTGTCATATTTTTCTCATCTTTCTCCTTTTTTTCCTGAAGGAGAAATGTGACAAAAATTTGTATGTACATAGCTGCCTCCCTTCTTTTCATTAACTTGTATTGCAGTTGCATATCTTTTGTTTATTCTGGCAAATCATTTATCATCTTTTTACTTGAAAGATCTTATTGTCTGTTGTAAAGCTCTTTATTTTATTGTAAATAAGATTGATATTCTATTTCCTGTAAAGAATTCTAATTTGCATACATTCGTGAATGTCCTATTAATTATTCATGAGACTGATCTGTCGTGATAGCAGTAGATTGATCTCCTGAGCATCTCTTTTGAACAGTATCTTAAACACACAGTCTTATTACTTTAAACATTTGCCCGGACATTTTGTACCGTTTGCTCAATACTTGAAGTTGACATTATACTAACTTTAGTGAAAACAAGATAGTTGTAGCAGGTGGACTCAGTAATTACTTAATTTAATTATGTCTGATTATTTAGTCCCCTACCTTTACTGTATGTTCAGGTAAATGAGGTATTTGCTATATTTTTCCCCTTCTGTAATGTTTTTTAAAATATTTATCTGATCTCAGAGCATTTTCCCAGAACTAATCACCCTGCATCTACGTAATGTGTTAAATATTTTGTATATTTCATTTTCTCCTCTTATATCATGCTTTTGGTTAAAGCAGCATGATATTTTTGGTAGTGTTTTCTTTTCAAGTGTGTTGTTTTCCTTTCGTTTTTTCCTCTCACTTGCACTCATTCTACAATATTAACTTTTGGTTCAGATTTCTGTTACATATAATAATTTTGTGTGTGAGTTTGCTTCTATTTCTAAGGAAAATATTACAAATTGTGTTCACTTATTCTAATTAGTTGATTATTTTAAGAAACTTTCTCATTCAATGAAATTTGAGAAATATTATTTGGTTCAAATATCTTTCTGCAAGATTTTACATTGACTGTTGGTTTCAGAAGATCTCACTGTAGATTGTATCTAATTGCCACAAATGTATAGTATGTCCATGTGTGTGTTTCATTTGATAACATTTTCATCATATCCTATGTTTGACATGGACCTATATTTTGTGAAATGTTTTCAATAACTTGGTGCCATACCAAAATTAGGTTTTAAAGGTTTTTGTACACATGTTATATGCGCTTGCCAAATTTCATTTGTAAGTTGAATATTTTGGACCTATGTATTTTGTATCATTGAAAGTTGTGAACATAATTATTTCTTTGTTTTCCCCAAAACTTATAGTTAAGTTACTTATGTACATAGTACAGAGAACTATGAGCCCAAAAATGTAGCCAGGCACTGCCATGTACAATCAAGTAAGGATATATTTGGGCAGAGCACTTGCTTAGTATAAAAGAAAACGTTAAGTTAAGAGTCAACTCAGCACTCTTATCCTGGTTGACTTTAGTACCTTGATTACTTAGTTTGTTTTATTTGAGTATAATTGGTGTTACCTATTGTATTCTTTATCTATGCATGGAATAAATTTTGTAAGAATCAATGACAATGTAATTACTTCAGTCTTTATTCATTCCTCATATTTTCAGCTTTTGCTCAAAGGCTGCACAATATCTCTCATAAATTTCTTTTTCAACTTACACTACCATTTTTGTGAAACTCATGATCAGGATTACCAACAATTATAATTCCCTACAGTTTATTGACATTGATGGATGGCAGATACGTAGATGATGTTATTGATGACAGTTTTGAGTGTATGTGACTCAGGTTGGATTGAAGAATTCTTAAAGATGTAGCTGCTTCTTGAAGTGTAACTTGTGATTTCAGAAGATGTTGATCAATTGAATTTAAATCTCTTGCAGCTGTTCCCACACTCTGATGGATGTAATCTTCCACACTTCTCCGTAAGGAAGCATTTCTCTCTCCTACACCAAGGCCCCCCAAAATTATAGCTAGTGACCACATATACATCAACATTAATATGTAACAATAACTTACGTAATTTCTTGTGGAGTAGAGAATTGTATTTAGTTTCATCCTTTGAATTACTTATTGAACTGTCTTTGAGCGGGTCTTTGATGGGCGATAAAAGAGACAATACGCTGGCTGCACTACTAACACTCTGAACGCTATCAACTGAAAAATAAAGATAATACATGCAAATTAAAATGTTTCAAACTAATGCAAGCAATTCACTGTAGGATTGTGTTCATAAAAAACCTTACGTCTCTCATCACCATCTGCATCATCTGCCTCTGAAGATGAGGATTCTGGGGCCTCTCCCATGACAGCTGTACCTTGAAGACCTGTGGTGCGCGCGCCGCCCCCAATCTCCTGAGGATTGCAAGTATTTAGACAATAATGGACTTGAATTCCACTACAACGACTGGAGGAAATATGAAACAGAGAAGAGGTTATACCTCTTAAATCAGTATTTTACCTCATCATCTGACTCTGGTGCTTCCCCAGGCACAATGTTAAGTTTACTCTCCATCCTCAGGCCCGTCAGTTGAAAGGAGCGAACAACTATTCAAAGCGGGACAAGTCAACCGATAAGTCAGTATTTGGCATACTTAAGCCAACCCACTGACAGCCCAAGCCCAAACAAACAAACAGACACCAAGGCTTCTGCTCGAGCGCTTCCGCCCGCCTTCAGCTCTGCTTGAGCAGATAACGATATGAAAAATTTACTTTCATTGTGGCACATTTATATTTCAGTCATTTCAGTACACTCAATAGTGAACTTTACCAAAATTTGGCAACAGAATGATTAAAATGTAAAATTTCGTAATAAATCTGAGCACCTCATTATCTTTGACATTTTCAGATGGCGTGCTGATTGCTGTGTTGATGTGTCAAGCCACCGGCTGAACTCTGATTGGTCGTACACTGGGAGTCTGCAACGGAGAAGCCAATCAGAGGCCACCACGAATTTCGCATCGCCCACAACTTATGCCGACGGCCGACGGGTGTTATCTTGGTGTTGTTCTGACCACGGTTCTGACAGTCGTTTGCGGCATCGCGTTTCATGGAGATTTACTGAATTACACGAAGTACCTTTTTCTCCACCATCAAGGATGCACCAATTAGTGTGTAAGTATTTTCTGTTTGGTACATTGTGAAGAAAACAACAACTTCACCTGAGATATTGTATCTTAACCTTTGCCTTGTTGAGATTGTCCTGCTTAGAAAATTGATCTTTACCTTAATTAAAATTACCATTTCACCCTTTTTATTTTTCCTTCTTGGTATATATGACCCCTCTCCTTGCATTCCTTTTCTTATCCCTGAAATTTGTTGTTTGCAGGTTTATTTCTTGCTACACTGGTCAGCTCCAGTGTAGCACTTTACCCATCGTCATCAGATGTTGTTGAGCTCACTCCGGATAATTTTGAAAGGAGGGTAATTCAAAGTGATGAAGTGTGGATTGTTGAGTTCTTTGCTCCTTGGTGTGGGCATTGCAAAAATTTAGTTCCAGAATATTCCAAAGCAGCCTCCCAGTTGAAGGTATTTCTGATAAAAATGAAATTTTTACACTTTGTAATTTAATTAAGTTTGAAATAATATATTTGATTTCTTAGGGTGTGGTGAAAGTTGGTGCTGTAGATGCCGACCAGCACAAGTCACTTGGTGGCCAATATGGTGTTCGGGGTTTTCCATCAATTAAAATATTTGGAGCCAACAAACGTAAGCCAGAAGATTACAATGGAGCTCGCACAGCCAAGGGCTTTGTGGATGCTGCTCTTGATGCTATCCGTAAGAAAATTGACACTCAAGGTGGTTCAAGTGGAGGTGGCAGCAGTGGAAGTGGAAACAAAGACAGCAAGGTAGATTTGTTTCATCAGCTATTGCTGTGTGGATATAAGTCATTATGTTTCTGTGTTAACCCACCAAATTTATTTCAGGATGTTGTTGAGCTGACAGATTCAAACTTTGAGGATCTTGTGCTTAAATCTGAGGATATGTGGTTGGTTGAATTTTATGCTCCATGGTGTGGACATTGTAAAAATCTAGCTCCTCAATGGGCATCAGCAGCCACTGAGCTGAAGGGTAAAGTAAAGCTAGGTGCCCTTGATGCCACTGTTCATCAACTTATTGCTTCACGATACAGAATTGAGGGCTACCCTACTATCAAGTACTTTGCCGCTGGTAAAAAAGATTCAGATTCTGTTCAAGACTACACTGGAGGACGTGTCTCAAAAGATATTGTTGAATGGGCAATGGAAAAGTTTGCCGATAACATCAAACCACCAGAAATCAAACAGGTCTTTTTAATTTTCCCTTAATGCGTATATGTGAATGGTATTTGATAATTCCCTCCAAATGCTAAGTTTTGTGTTGTCTTGTTCAGTTGGTGAGTCAAGCTGTGCTCAAGGAAGCTTGTGAAGAACATCCTTTGTGTGTAGTGTCAGTCCTGCCTCATATTTTAGATTGCCAATCTAAGTGCCGCAATGATTATTTAAATATTCTCCAAAGTATGGGTGAGAAATTTAAGAACAAGATGTGGGGGTAAGTTTGTTATGTAGTATTTTACTTTTGTTGTACCAATATTTTTTCTGTTGCAACTGAGTTTTTTTCTTTTAGTTGGGTTTGGTCTGAAGCTGGAGCTCAATCAGACTTAGAATCAGCTTTGGATATAGGTGGTTTTGGTTATCCAGCCATGGCTGTAGTCAACACCAAGAAAATGAAATACTCCATCCTCAGAGGCTCCTTCTCAAGTGACGGTATCAAGGAATTCTTAAGGTAATGGAGAACCTCTAATAATAATAATCTAATCTAAAACACTGCTCTAAAAAAAAGTGACTTATTGATGTTACCTTCTACTTCTGCAGGGATCTGTCATTTGGCCGGGGCTCAACTGCTCCTGTTAAAGGGGCATCACTTCCTTCAACTAACTCTGTAGATCCTTGGGATGGTAAAGATGGTGAACTGCCAGCTGAGGAAGATATTGATCTCTCTGATGTCGAACTGGACGATTTACCTAAAGAAGAACTATAGAAGCATGTTACATTTCCCCTGAGCCAGTGTAAATATTGTACACATGAAGGAAATATGCAGTCAATTGTAAAATTAGGAGGGATTGAAAATAATCATGCAATGTTTCTATGCATTCTGTCATTGGAGCGAATGTTGAATGAATGACTTCTAATGAGAATTGTTAGAAAGTTAGGATAGTGAAAAATTATGACTGATCACCCTCTTATTTTAAATTAATTTATGTTTTTAGAAGAAAATCTTTTTAAATTTCTTTGCACAGCCAGTAAGTTTGATTTCTGTATTTAAATAGACATCCACTGTCTCTTTATCTGTGGAGTAAACATTTGTAATCTTATTCTTTCATTGATGAATTATTGGTATATATATTCTAACCTGTAGTTTTTGTAAGACATGTGGGACAATTTTTCTGAAATCTAATCAATTCCTTTTGGTTCAATGCTTCACTTACACAAAGACTGACCATGTTGTTTTTCCAGAAAGTATTTTGAGATTGAACTTGCATCTTAGGTAAATCCCTTAATAAATAAAAATGCTTCTGGTAATACAATTTTCTAATTTTCTTTCATTCCTGAGAAAATACTTGTTAGGCCGTCAACTCTGCCACCTCCAAGTCCAAAACTCTGTATTCCAACTGACTCCTTATGGTATCAGTTACTGTTCCTTAATATCCAAACACATTGCTTCTATTGAATTATTGTCTCTCGAGCAAAACAATAGTTTGCCCTTGGGTTTCGAAGTTATTTGCTTGCTTGGTCTCCACATTTCTTCCCAAACTTCCCCGTCTGTCCACAACCGCCCGTTGCGGCCGCTGAAAGTGCCATACTGCTGCCGGTGCCGGTGGCGCGAATCTGTGCGCAGTACATGATCTTTGTTTTGTTCGAAGCACGTCGGCCGTCGGCACGTCAGGTTACCATCACGCACGGCATCAAAAGTTTTCTGCGTGTTTGCTGTGTTTTATGAAACCTTTATCAGTGATTTTTAGAAAATGGCAGTCCAACCAGTTCACCAACTGTCCATGGGTATGCATTGTTTGTCAATAATTGCTTCGTAAATTGCTCCCACTGCTTGCAGCAGCTAAAGACAACAGGTTATGTAGTTTACAAAATAGCAGACTTAATGATACTGCGCAGGGTACCAGTCATTTTCCCAAATCCTCAAGGAAGTTCTAAGCTTACAAGAACATTATACCTCAGAATTTTGGTCTGTTATTTCTGTTTGGTGTTAGCATTCTCTATCTCCTTTGTCTCGAAGGTCCTGCCTGTACCCTTGAGATCCCCTCCTTGCATTAAAAATATGATAGGAGCCCTATAACACCGCTTTCTCTTGTATATTGTTTCAGATTCTACTCAACAACAAGGCTTTGTGAGATTTTTTAAGTCACTGCCAGAGGTACGTAATTCATCAAGTACAAGTGTAGACAGTGTTTGCCATTCCAAGAGGGGAAATAGAAAATTTTGCAAAATTATTTGTTTACTCAGTATATTTGGTATATTTTCATCTTAATATGTCCTACATCCTACAGACTATAGTTCTGTTGGTTTTCATGTATCTGTGCAATTAAGCGTGATGATCCTTTTCAACCCATAGCCTCTTTAGCTCTATCTTTGGCACTCTGATAGGTCTTTTTAATTTTTTTCTGCACCTTTCTCCAAAAGGATGTTGGAGATGCTGATGTTTCCTCTACATTCAATAGCTGTTTGCTTCTCTCTTGTGCTTGTTCAATGAGTGTTTGATGAAGTCTCTCTAGCTCCTGTTGATTTCTTCCAAAACCTTGCTCTTGTTGATATTTGAGTATCTCTAAAAATTCTTGTATTTTTTCTTCACACTTGTCAATAGCTTGGTGTCCAGGAATGCTCTCTAGCTGTATAAGTTCCTCTATCAAGTTATCGTAGTTAACTTGCTGATGATGAAGGTTCTCAGTATGCGTTGAGGTAGATTCATGCGAGTTAATATGGTGTTCCTGTTCAGATACTTGTATCAATGATCCATTGGCGAGCTCCTCCGTAGGGTGATTCATTACTTGCTCAGGTTCTTTGATGTGCTCTGACTGTTCATGGCTAGATTCTACACTGGCAATGAGTTCCTCCTGAGGAGCTTGAGGACGCCCGTGTACCATATGATTACCTACATCACCACTCTCACCATACTCATGATTTTCCTCTTTACTATGCTGCTGAGTCAAAGTACTTTCTATTTCTGTATTGCTTTCACCAGTTACACTAGTTTCAGATTGGTGCTGATCTTTGCCACTTTCCTGACGACTTGTTTGAAAATTTACTGGATTGTTGAATTCATTGGGTGATGAATGGATAGATGTATGCTGACCCTTGCTCTTTTGTTGCTCCATCAATACCTCTTGGTGTGCAGCATGACTTTGTTCTTCCTCTAAAGTTGTCTGGGGAAGATTTTCATTACTTTCATGTGCAGGAGAAATTTCACTTTGGGCCTGCATTTGTGATGAAGAATGTGACAGTGGTCTAGTTTCCTTATGAGTAATACCCTCGAAAGCGTCAATGCCCCCAGATTGAGAATGCTTGAATGGCACATACTCTGGCAGTTCTAACTCTAATTCTTTTAAGTCACTGCTGTTGTCAGATATGAAAGGTGGTACCTCTTTTGGCTGCTCATATTGATGAGACATAATTTCTGGTTGATGTGGAAAAGCAGGTGGAATTACAGTCAGTACCTCTGGAACAAATGATTCATGCATTTGCACTTCATGGTTTGATGATCCTTCCTGTGCCTGATCAACAGACACCTCGTTTATATGGCTCTGCTCATTTGCTATGAAGCCTGTTGATTCTTCTCCACCAAGTGGTTTTACTGTCACTCTTGTCATTGGGGGCTCATAAACACCTTCTTTTGTGTCAGTATTTTCAACAGACGTTTCATGTGTTAGAACTTGATGCAGTGTTTGCTCTTGCACTTGTTGATTGATGTAAACCCCACTTGCTTGCTTACGTCTCAATTCTCGTAAGAACTCCTTTATCTTCTCTTCACACCAAGTTATGTTTATGTGCTGAGGGGACTGCTCCAGCATCTGAAGCTGCTCTATCAACTGTGATAGATTAATATCGTCATTAGAAGATGTGGAATGAATTTGAGTGGGTTCTCTTCCCACATTCTGAACTGTTGTCTTTTTAATGTGTGAAATTTTGTGCACCATGTGACGTTGTGGTTGTTTTAATGTATTCCCAGAAGCTTCTCCAAAATCCTTGATCACATGATCCAGAGCTTCTTTGATGTTGGGATGCAATTTGTGGCTAGATTGTCCATCTAATATAGAGGTCAAGTCATCAGGGCTAGTCTGGTACTTACTTGAACTGATAGTTTGCCCATGCAACGAGTTTAGGCCGTTACTTCCACTCTCAAATGTTTGAACTACCTGATGTGGTTCATGCTGATGTCTTTCAGTTTCACCTGAGTGTTGGGATGACCATATCTGTTTTCTGACCTCCTCTTCTCCATTAAGAGCATCATTACTCAAGGAGTGCAGGTCCCCTGGCATGTGTGGGAATCCTTGGTGATAATTTGCCGTTTCATGAGCTCCTGACAAGTGCTGATAAGTGCTTCCTCTTGAAATGCCATAAGATGTCGATTTGGCAGGGACAGCTGCATTCAAGTTCTCTGGTCCCCACTCACCTGCCTGGTACTCTCCTCGCAGTCCATTACCATATCCGCCATAAAGTGGCAACTGAGGATGCTGGAGGTGGTATTGTCGGGAGACCTCTCCATTGTGTGTGTTGTCCTCAGACCACTCAACATTTCTTCCTGGTCCTCCACCTACTGTTTGATATGGTTGTATCTGTAACAAAGAATCATTTTATAGTATTCGTCATTACATTTGAATGAACGTCCTTACACAACATATTGTCTTTGATTTTGCTTAATCGAAACTAACCGGTACAAAATGTGATTGCATTTGCATTCCACTCCTTCTAGACTCCACTCCCCCATCAGGATGCTCGCCTGGGAAATATATTTTCTGTTCATCCAAAGGAGCACTGTAGACATGTTGCATTGCGAGGATAACCCATATCATAGACCTGTTAGAGCAATAAAAAAACAACTTCATAAACCTTCCTAAAGGCCTTGTTCCTGGTACTCGTAACATATCCACACAAAACACATGCCTGCCTCATTAAAATACTTTGAAAATCTCAGCAAAATTTATTCTATTGTTACCTGCGTAAGCTCTGCATAATGAACAGCCCTCTTCCCTTGTTGCAACCACTCTGAGCCAAGTCCTACAGCAATGGGCTCAGCCTCTTCACACATGCCCCCTCCCCCAAAGAATTCGGGCAGCTTATCTTCCATTGCAGACTCCAGCAGGCTTTTCATCGCATTCCCCTTATACATGCCATTTTTCTTTTCTTGGAAGTCTCTATCAGTCTGGCCTCAAGGACAGGCTCAATCAGAACCAAAAAATCACTGTTCAGCTTGGAGTGGGACTTATAGAGCCAGACTTTGGGAACCCTGCCATTTTGGATCTGTGTTGCATTTGATAAGAATTAAAGAGATTGTTAATGCACATAGTGTGATGAGCTATTACATATTATGTTCTATATGCCCTAAAACTTTCCTTGTTTTGATATTTGTGAGCATGTCCAGATAAAGTGTTCCAGATGAGGGTTTTGTTTTTGTTTGATAAGGGCTTCCTTTACTCTATTCCCCTCTTTCCTGCCTCTCCTCCCCCTCCCTCCTCTTTTCTTTCATTTTCTTTTGTCTGCTTACTCGTCAATTTCATCCCTGTAATACATGTGTTTCTTATGTGTATTTAATTTTGTAATTTGTTGCTTTCAACCTTACAGAAACCTGCAACAACTATCCGCTTTTTTAATCGAGTAGACTTTTATACTCTTCATGGATCTGATGCTGTTTACGCTGCCAAAGAAGTTTTTAAAACTTCATCTGTTGTCAAACAAATTGGAGCAGGTAAGTAATGTTCCTTTTTTATGGTTTTGTAAACTTTTACATTGAACTAAATTTATTTTGTATTATGATTTCAATATTGGTTCTTCATGTCCTAAAGGTGACAATAAAGTAGATTCTGTTGTATTGAGTAAAGCAAACTTTGAATCATTTGTTAGAGATTTACTTCTTGTAAAACAGTACAGAGTTGAAGTCTACACCAATAAAAGTGGTACACGTAATTCAAGTGATTGGTCTTTGGAATATAAGGTAGGTTTATTATTTCTATCTGTTTTTAATTAGCTATAGCCTACCTACTCACTTTTTTAAACCCTTCCTGTGTTTCTAAAGGGCTCTCCTGGCAATCTAGTGCAGTTTGAGGATGTGCTCTTTAGTTCCCAAGACCAAGTTGTTGGATCTGCTGTCATTGCTGTAAAACTGAGTAAAGATGAAAAAAACAAAGTAAGTATGTGCTGCAAAACAGTGGGATAAGTTTTGGTACATATCATTTATTTCTTCTATCCCTATGCATTTATCTCTATATTATCTTTCTTTCAGTTTGTTGGAGTTGGCTTTGTTGAAACAGCAGACCGGAAATTCTGTGTGTGTGAATTTCCCGATGATGACCATTTTACTAACTTGGAAGCTTTAATTGTCCAGTTGGGCCCAAAAGAATGCCTGGTACCTCAAGGAGATGGTTCACCTGAACAAGCAGCATTGAAAAAGGTCGACAGCCGACTGTACAGCATTTTCATTTCTGTGTTCATTGCTATTTCCTGAATACTGCTCAGCTCTTCTATTTGTACACTCATCCTTCAAATTCTTTGCAGGTCTTAGATAGAAGTAATATTCTTGTTACTGGCCGTAAAAAGGCAGATTTTTCCACTTCCAATCTACCCAGTGACCTCAACAGACTTCTTTTATTTAAAAGTGGACAGCAACAGAATTCTTTGGCTTTACCAGAAATGAACCTGTCTACTGCTACAATGGCCTTGGCTGCAATTATAAAGTATTTGGAGGTTTGTTTCAAAATGTTTCGTATGTAAGGGCAAAAATCCTTAAAGACGAGAAAACCAGATTTGCCAATTATCTCCAGCAAATAACAAATTTTACATGATTAACCTTAAGATTCCAACAGGAGCTTTCAAGATTTTCCTAAGCCTGTTGATAGGGTCAGATTGTTTTGCACCTAGCAGCTTATCAGCTTTTTTACTCCTGTGTGTTATTTCTTTGCCTCCTGCTATATGGGAACCAATTTGATATGTATATTTGCAATGTCTTCTTGTTGTGAGGTAGTAGGTGAACCGAATGTTCCAGAATGATTCACACAAGAAAAGGAAAAGACTGATGAGGGAAGACTTAAGAGTGTGACCAACAAAACCCCTGATTGGACAAAAATTGGCCTTTCCTTGCCACCCATTGGCGAAATTTAATAACCGCAACCCTGTATATGTCAGATTTGAAAATTATTTTATTGTTTATTAGTCAGACCCAGACAGACTATATTGGCGAATTTGTTCTTTCACCATTGTATGTTCCTAGAAAACTTCTTTCTTATTCTAAATTCTTATTTTTAATTTCAGCTTGGAAATGATGAAGGCAACAGTGGTCAGTTTACACTTACTACAATTGATATCAAACGATATGTTCATATGGATGCTGCTGCTGTACGGGCCTTAAACCTTTTGCCAGGGCCTGGCTCCAACTCCCTAACACGGCATCATAGTGTATTAGGGCTTCTTGATAGATGCCGAACTCCTCAAGGTCATCGACTTCTAGGCCAGTGGGTCAAACAGCCTCTTAGAGATCTTAATGCTGTTACTGAAAGACATGATATAGTGCAGGTTCAGTATTGTACAATGCGTAATGTTACAGATAAATTATTCATTCGATTTGTGATAATACAAAATTTTAACTTGTATTAAAAATGTCTTCAGGTGTTGTGTGAAAATGAGGAATTGCGTCAGACGCTGACAGAAGACCATTTAAGAAGAATTCCTGATCTCCAAGCCCTTGGAAAGAAATTGCATAGAAAAAAGGCAACCATGCAAGATTGCTACAAGTAAAAAGATTGTTTCTAATTGCTCTTTATCTACCAGCATACTTCTTTGCAGTTTTTTATATTTCCTATCTTTTGTTTTAGAATATACCAGGCTGTGTCACGTCTCCCTCTAATGCTGGAATCTCTTAACAATTACAATGGAGGCAGCCCACATCCAACATTTGCAGCAGTAATCATTGATCCGCTTCGTGATTGTATTGGTGAAATGGACAAGTTCCAGGAGATGATAGAAACTACACTGGATATG
Source organism: Frankliniella occidentalis (assembly GCF_000697945.3). Lineage (NCBI taxonomy): Eukaryota > Metazoa > Arthropoda > Insecta > Thysanoptera > Thripidae > Frankliniella > Frankliniella occidentalis. The sequence goes on along the minus strand of NW_026267334.1, from coordinate 49,945 downwards.
GATATTGTTGACCGTGGGGAGTTTCTTGTCAAACCTTCATTTGATGAAAATTTCCAAGGTTAAAATTTTATAATTACCAGATAAATTTACATCTAATAGAATGTGTCTGTGTATCTAACAAAACCAATGTTTTGGATGTATATCTAACAGACCTTCGTAATCAGATGGATGAATTGGAGGAAAAGTTAAAATCTCAACTTAACAAAGCAGCAAGAGACCTCAGTCTGGAACCTGGAAAATCCATAAAATTAGAATCTAATGCTCAGTTGGGTTATTACTTCCGCGTCACTCTAAAGGTTTGTCGGCTTTTTTTCAAAATTTCAAATTGTTCCCTCTCTTGCTAGTTAGTAGTTTTTTTTATTGTTAATGAAATTCCTTTACAAATCCAGGATGAAAAAGTTCTTAGGAATAATAAAAATTTTAATACCATTGATACCAACAAAAATGGTGTAAGGTTTCGAGATTCAAAACTGGAGCAGATGAATTCGGACTACATTGCCACACGAGAACAATATCAAGAGCACCAAAAAGCTGTTGTGGATGAAATCATGAACATTGCAGGTAAGGTAAAGTTCAGTCCTACTGTGGAAGATGAAGAGGTTTCCTAAGTGCGATGTGTCTTTCTCTACTTCTTGTATACTTGTACTTATTCAAAATGTTTTCTAGAGGTATACCCAAAGTTGTACTAGAGAGACAGAACTACATTGTTTGGGAGAAATGCTAGGAATCTGTTAAATGACTCTTTAAAGTCTGTTGGCCTCCTAAGCTATAGAAACAGGACTTTTGTTGTTCTCTTGCAGTTAGGAGTCACTAATAATTTTACATCAATTTTTAACTGTTGCTAACAAAAAAAAAATTATCATTATTTCTACTAGCTGGATATTCTGGAACACTCAACACTCTTAGTGGGGTTGTGGCTCATTTGGATGTCCTGACAAGCTTTGCTGTTGTGGTGGCAACAGCCCCTAGACCATATATACGTCCTAAAATGCATGCAGAAGGCTCTGGTATATTGCGCCTTTCTCAAGCTCGCCATCCCTGCTTGGAGCGTCAGGATGGAGTTGATTACATACCTAATGATGCTTATTTTCAACATGGTTTGTAGTTCTCAGATATTTTGTATCTTTAATAATGTAATATCTTGTGTTAAAATATTTTTCAATTTTACAGGAAATTGCACTTTTCATATTATAACTGGTCCGAATATGGGCGGTAAAAGTACTTACATTCGATCAGTTGGGGTCTGTGTTCTTCTTGCTCAGTTGGGTTCTTACGTACCTTGTGATGAAGCAGAAATTTCATTGGTTGATGCTATACTTGCTCGAGTAGGTGCTGATGACTGCCAGCTGAAGGGCATGTCAACGTTCATGACTGAGATGGTGGAAACAGCTGGAATTTTAGGGGTAGGTTTTTCAAACAAAATGCAGGGTGACTTTCTACCAAGTGTGCAAACTTTGGAGGAGTGTTGAATCTTAGGACTCTTGGGGGGTCACACATGACCTCACAGGCGCAAATGCAATTAAAAGAGTGCTTAGTCAATGTGAGTAAGAAGTTTAACGCATTTAAATTTAATTTACAGACTGCCACTAAGAACTCTCTTGTGATTATTGACGAGTTGGGTCGAGGCACATCAACTTATGAAGGATGTGGTATTGCATGGGCTATTGCAGAGTAAGTTCATAAATTTTACATAATTTTTTTTTACCCCCTGATATTTTTTTATTTTTTAAAAAAAAATTTAGTCTTAGGTAATATCTAACTGTATTCTTGTTAAATTAATTTTTGTCTTGAAGGCACTTGGCTAAAGATGTTCAAGCATTTTGCTTGTTTGCCACACATTTCCATGAACTTACTAGGCTTGCTGGAATGCTACCAAATATCAAAAATAGTCATGTGACTGCTATCACAACTGATGATTCCCTGACTCTAATGTATCAAGTGAAAGATGGTGTCTGTGACCAAAGTTTTGGAATTCATGTAGCCAAGATGGCTAAATTTCCTCCACATGTAATTGAGGTAGGGGAAATTCATTTTGATTTATATTAAGAGTAGTGATCTTTTCCTACTGTGCTGTCTTGTAAATAAAGCATGGATAGCCCGTTGCTTGGTTTTGTTGAACTTTCAAGAAAAACTCCTACTCACAGTGAATTTTATCATAGGTGAAAATTGAGGCCTTATCAGGTTAAGGTATAGTGTAACAGTTGCATTTTGCAGTATATTTGAGAATATAACCAGGATTTTCACAGTTAAATGTGTTTATATGGAATATATACAAAGTATAAATGTCAAGATTATGGTCATACTATCAAATGTGCAACTGTTACACTGTTGAACTGTTAAACTCCTCAACCTGATAAAGCCTAAAGTAGGATTTTTATACACACATGTATTGTAATTATTTGGAGTTTGATTAGGATTCAATGATGTTTTGTCTTTGCGAACTAATGGTCATGTTTGCTTTCTGCACTTCTCAGTATGCGAAAAGGAGACAAGCAGAACTTGAAGATTACCAAGGTCTTGACTTTGCTTCTGATGACACATCCAAATCGAAGATTATTGAGGTTTGTTTGGAAATGGCTGTACCTAAAATCTTCTCACTTCATGGTGTCTAATCTAATCTTTTTAATGTCTTTTGCTTACAGGAAGCAGAGCAAATCATGGAGGATTTCCTTCAGAAATGTAAAAAGGTATGTGGAGAATCATCATCTGATCAGGCTAAAGTATTAGAAGAATTACGTGCAGAAGTTTTGTCAAAAGACAATGCTTACATCAAAACATTACTCTCTCAATAATTCTCCAGCTCCTGTCTTTGTATGCATGTAATGTCCCCTTCATGATCTCAGGAAATTTTTTCCCCCTAAAACGAGGCAATTTGTACCTTAAGAACCCACTTGACTTCTGTTCTCAATTTCTGATAAATGAGCCAAGACATTTAACTTTGAACTATTATGTATGACTCATGTACTGTAGTGTGATATCTTCAAAGGCAGGATTTCAACTGAAGCTTCTTCCTTTGCTGTTAACTTCAAATCAAGGAACATCTTGTCAATAAATATGTAGAAAAATAATTTTTTTAAAGTTTAATTTAAAAAAATATATACAATCTAAAAAGTTATCACTAAGATAAATAAACTCTAACAGTTGCGGAAAATGGTTCCCGACATACAGCACAGGTTTTAAGAGCAGGCACACAGTTGACACAAGAAACCAAATGTCCACAAGGTAGAAACGCCACACCAATTTCCTCAGAAAAACAGATTTTACATGCCCTAGCATCTTCTATTGTTTTGGTGGGCTTGTCTATTGACTTGGTAGGCGTTTCAGACACAGGTTGGGGTTCTTCCGAAGTGCTGCTGCTACTGCTTCTACTGCTGCTGCTTGAGCTAGCCTGTGATTCCTCTTCTGGTAGAGGATGCTGTTGCACCACATTCAAATACTCCTTGGGAATCGCTAGAGCTCGAATTTCCTAATTAAGAAATGAAATATTAGAACAGCATGTACTTTTTTAAATATTTCAAAAAAGTTGTTCTTGTTTCTTAGAGATGTTACCTCTGGAGTGAGAGTTGCTGGTCTTTTCCCCAATACCTCTGCTATGTAGTCACGCCCTTTCGTTTGAACAACATGACCACATTTGCTGAAGTATAGGGCATGTTCTCTCCATGGTTCATCCGTTTCAGCCCAATCCTTCAAACCTCCGCCACACTGAAAACATATGGTTTTGTCACCAAGACCTAGAACACCAAAGAAAGAGAGAAAAAATTAAGCAAACAGGATAGAATGGGTATATGTCAGTCAAGCATAAAAAATAAACAAAATTGAAGAATAAAATAATATAGAACCAACCTGTGTAAAAGAATCCAGCCTCTGCAAGTTCCTGGGGTCTCAGTTTGAGGCCAATTGGCCAACTCTTGTACGATTCTATCCGGGCATCCAAAGTTGTATATGCAGGATGTGCAGGGTTATACCTCTTTTGAATTCCTAATTTTTCAAGGGAAGGTATAACAGGACAATTGTCTGACTTTTTAATGTTGTAAATTCCACATTCATCATAGCCACCATGCTCCACAGGGGGGAGAGGAGGAGGATTTGACGGGTCCACTGGGATATTTCCAACTTCCATACGTTTCAAGAAACTACAATTTTTTGACCACTTTTTGTGTTCTTCAATGGGATCATCACCCTCTTCCCATCGTCCCACTTCAACGTTGCAAAATGCACAACGCACTATGTCCTCACTCTTGGTAAACCAGAAACCGGCAGCAGCAAGCTGCCTCACATCCATTGCATTGGATGGGAAGCCAGCAAATGATTCCAACCTTTCCTTCTCACTTCTGTAATTGAGAGATCTTGATGGAAGTGATGTTGGCCTATGTTGAGGAGCAGGTTGGTGTTGTGGCAACAAATACACTTCTCCTATTACTCCTCCCTGCTTTGGGTTTGGCGTCATCGTCTGCAACAAACAAGATAAAGGCAATGGTGAGACAACTGTTTCAAAGACCATAGTAGTCAACAACTAAAATTATATCTGCACAAGATCATGAGTTAAAGTAGGGTTTGATTTTGAACTGGGCCATTTATCAAATGGCATTATACATTATACACGTTTATCAGAAAAGTGACAAAACAGCAAACACGCAAAAACGCATGTATTCCTCATAAGATAATTCAGAGCGCCCGAAACTACGAAAAGAAATTAGTTGAACAGTACAAATGAAAAACCTTTAGTGAGCCTTCCACTGTCTTGGTGTTTTCTAACCAAAGAAATTTTAAGTTACTTATTGGATAAAACACGCCACAGCGAGCGACGACTAATGGTGGATTTAGTGACGTTCATCTTTTTGTCAACAATCACAACATTGGGGTGGGGGTGGGGTGGGGGCAAAGTAAGGTTAAGGTTGGAGTCGATAAGCAAAACGCACGAGAACGTGCAATAAATAGTTTGATGTTAGCACTCTATTCACAACCCTACGTACCTAGAAGACAATAACAATAGTAACGAACCAGTGACAAAGTATCCCTACGAGACGAACTTGTTCATCGCGAGGCTGGACCTGAGCCCTAGCCTCGCGCCAGCTCACTAAGCCTCAATGACCATACTGGTTTAAATTTATAATTTTGAATTTGATCCAGTCCATTAATTGTTACATTTCCCGCAAAAGTATGGAGAAGCACCCAAAATTTTCCATTTCTATGAGATCCGGCTTTCGAACGGCGGAATGAAAACAGTACGAAAAGACATGACAGGAGACACGGCGTTTGTGTTACGCCGCACTCGAGGGAAGGCCCATCGGGTGCGCCGCGAAACTACAAAGGACTTGAGGCCGCGTTCAGTATCAACAGGATTCTGACGACGTTATGACGCAAGAGCCGGTGGATAATGAATTTCCGAGAATTCTAGTGGACGCCAACAACAGTCATGAATGAGACGACTCGTCTCAATGTGACCTCTTGCGTCACCGTGCTCCCCCCCCCCCCCCACAAACTCACAAAAAGCCTTCCGCGGTCTTTGCTCAAGGTTGGGTGAGGCCTCATTTCGCCTACCGCGAAAGAACAAATCATTGCTCTGCCCTTCCTAGCCAGCGCGTTGAGACGTTCTGAGGTAGTGAGACGTTTTATCCCATGCGACCATTAGTTCAGTCACCAAAAAATCGTAAATTCTTTCAAGCTACAACCTGTGGTCAATATTAGAAATTTTGATCTCAGTAAACAGTTTGTCCCTGGAAACTATTAGCGTGTGGGCGTTGCCCTATCATTTGGGGTAAAGGCCAATTTATTACTTGCCTTGCCTACTGTGTCATAACTCTAATATGTGTACATGGTATGCATTTTTTAGGTGCATACATCGTATACATGTTTTTGAGTAACCATTGTCTGGATGCACCAAACAATGCCGACACGTAGTTTTGTGCTCACAGAGTATACAGGGGGTGTTCCACAGATACCCCTTCCTTTACGCAGGCGTGTGGCCAGGTTGCATACTCGCACGGGGCCGTAAGGCGCCGTGGTGAGCGACGGTAGGCAAGCCCCCCCCCCCACCCTCCGCCCGCACTACAAATAAAGGGAGGGGTCTGTGGACTTGTGGACTACCCCCATATATTGCCCTGTGTCCCCCTCCTAATCTACCCTTCATTCATGCTTATCAGACAAATCGTGACGCATCTCGTCGTCGTGTCGCGCCCCGTCCAAACGGAATCACGAGATAACAGCGCCCGTCCGCCCGGCAGTGTGGCAACCATTCAGTCGCCACGAACACGGCGCGCTCATGTGACGAGGGCGAGACGAGACGCTCTTTGTACGGCTCGAGTGCAGCGCGGGGAGTGCGCCCGGGCGCGCGTGCAGCCTGTGCAGCCTGTGCAGCCGCACCTGGCGCGACAGCTGCCCCCGGCCCAAATCAAAGAGCGCCGCTCCGGCACCGCACGCGGCAGATGCGAGGGGCAGATGGACAGGGCACCACCTGGCCCTGGCCCCCGCCACCGCCACGAGGCAGCTGCCTGCCGCCCGCCCTCTCCAGCCCAGCCCCCCTCGTTTCATCTAGACTGTATAGCTGGTAAAGCCCTCCATCTCTCTCTTTGGGGCCCGAAGCCTCTGATAAACGCAGTATAACGGAAAAGGGGAGGGGGGGGGAGAACCGGGGGGAGAGGACCGTATTTGTCTACTTCCGGTCGGAGAGCTGAGCCTTACACCCACATCAGGGAGGGAGGGGGGTCAGTAGTAGCCTAGGAATAACTCTCGCAACGGGTCTCCAAATCGGTGGGCTACCCGTAGCTTCAAACGTCCTTGAAGATATTCAGTTAGCGATTTGCGGGCTCACGACTTGCGATTTCCGACTCGCGAATTCCGATTTGTTAATTGCGATTTCTGACATTGGACTTCTGGTTTGCGAGTCACCAAGTCGCAAGTCGCGATTCGCAAGACGCGAGTCGCAAGACGAGAGTCGCGAGTCGGAGTCGCAAGACGCGAGTCGCGAGTCGCAAGACGCGAGTCGCGAGTCGCAAGACGCGAGTCGCGAGTCGCAAGACGCGAGTCGCGATTCGCGAGACGTGATTCGCCGGGACGCAATTTAGATACTCTCGCTTGATCAAAAAAACACTAAAAAGGCGCTCTTGGACATATGAACCGCAACTCTCACCGGTCTCCACGCTCGAGTAGTACTTGGCCCCTGTTCGGCACGACGTCTTGTAGGTATTGAACCCTCAGGATGCTGACTGACCTCCCCTCTGGGCTCCGAGGCTTGCCCAGAGGGAAGGGAGTATGTCGGACGTGAACCAGTCCACGGGACAGGGAGGTGTGTGGTTGCCATGTTGCATGCTTCGATTCCTACATACTAGCGTGTACACTGTACTCGTGCTCTTATATATATTTAATCCTGGGTCAATCTCCTTCTGATAAGATACAAGGATTTGAGCCAAAGCCGCTCGGCACCCCACCCTAGGGCGTTACCGGCCCACCAGCGTGCATTGTTGACACAGCAGTTGGAGATACCGCAGACGGGCAGTATGTAGGCAACCTGGCACACGGGGCCTCCACCCCGGTTATACAAGGTGGTCGACAGACACCTTCCTTTATTTTGCTTATGCTGTACCGGATGCAGGCGTGCGGCCGGGTTGCATACTCACACGGGGCCATAAGGCGCTACGGCGAACTACGATCGGCAAGCCCGCCCGCACCCCTGCATGCTGTACTGTACAGTATGAGCAAAATAAGAGAAGGGGTCTGCCGACCACCCTGTAGGATGGTACGAGTGTGTGACTTCTCCTCGCAGTACAACTTTACCGCGTGCCACGCCTTGACTCACGCGACATTCTCTTCTCCTTCTCTACGAGACCGAAGTTCGAAGTCGAGCCTCGAGTAATGAACCATTACCCGCCGCTGTGCTGCGCTGCCTGTCGGTGCTGGCGAGCACACCACGTGAGTCAGATGCAAACGCACGTGCAGGCGCGTGCCAGCACGCCCGGGGGCGTGACTGCGAGGCACTCACACCGCTCAAAGATCACGTGCTGTTACAGCGGGTAGCAGAACTACAGGTCTCTTTGGTGGGGACTGTACCGAAGAGCAAGGGATGGATGGATGGAGGATCCCGAGGGGAGGTTGCTGGGGGGGGGGGTGAAGCTCGGAATCAGCATTTACTTGGAGCAAGAGAAAATCTACTTGGAACGAGCACAGGCGGTTTGTCTGGCTCGCCCCATGATCTAGGCGATGTGTACCTCCATGTCCCTCGAGCACCAAAGCGCTGTGCGTGACGTCTCCTCTCCTTATCGATCGGGCCTTTGCACCGTATGGCGATGGCTGGATAGGTTTCTCCCGTCACGTCGCCTTGTTGTCGCCGAGAACGAATGTAAACAGTGCGCCGGTCCGGTCCAGTCCCCGGGCCACCCCCTGTTTACGACAGAGGGCGAGTTCTGGGGGGTTCTTGGAACGAGAATGACACGCGTGACACGGCGACTGCGGCCGCCATTGCCGCCGCTGCTCCGCTCCGCCGCGCTGGAGAGGGACTGGGGGCCGTCTGGGAGGCGAGCTGGAAGTGGGGGTGAGCAGAGGTCACGGGGGCGGTGCTAGAGCGGCAGTGGAAAACCAAAACAGCTGGAAAACCAGCGAGACTAAAAGGGGGTTTGCACCGTACATCGCGAGTGTTGGTGAAATACACATGATAGATTTATATAAAGTTTGATAGTTTTATGGCGATAAGGGAGGCAAAGATGCTTGACTTCAGCTAACCGGACCTCTCCTGTACATCGCGAGGACATGGCCATGACACATTACTGACACACGACAGAGTTTTTGACGAGATCAGTTTTCGAGAAGGTCGCGTACGTTTTCTACGCACGGTCCCCTAAACCCATTGCAGCTCCGACCGCACGCAGCACGCCCGAGGCCGCCGTGGTCTCGGGGTATTTCCGTCTCAGTCACGGGACGCCAGATGGCGCCACCGTGCGCCCTCAAGCGCCAGAGGGTCTGTACTGTACTAAATGGAGCTGGACTGAGTTCAGCACCAGTTTGGGTGTGTAGTACAGTTGGTGGTCTGGTCAGTCGGCGTGCGACTGTCCTGCGCTGCGCAGTTGCTGATTGCAGCCACATCTGACTGGATGGAACGGACGCTATTTCCCTCAAAAGCCATCACGAAATCTAAATTTTGAGGGGTCGACCGTGATCTCAGGTGGGGTGGGGTGGGTAGAGTCCAGAGGGGGTGTGTACTACAAACCAACGCCGCTCTCTATACCACTCTGGGTGTGGAGCAACTCCAGCTG
>NW_026267334.1:39892-40610 GCF_000697945.3 Frankliniella occidentalis | reverse complement strand
CCCTATCCACCCCGCATCCGCCCTCATTATACAACTGAAAGGCCGCCAGCGGAGGGGAGCTGAGAGCAGCCCTGCCAACGTAGGAAAACCAAAACACGGGCGACTTTAACGCCCGATACGAGACGCAGCATGATGTTAAAAACATGGGAAATGAGGGTCGACACAGCTGTATTGTTCTTTGATGAAGAAGCCCACAACGGCTAAGAAAATAGGTGCCGATGAGAAACGGCCCTGTACGGTTGGCAGTGCTGTAAGAGCGCGTGAGTTTAAATGACCCGCGACTGTGGCCCCTGCTGGCTTGAGAAAAGGCTGCTGGGAAAAGAGGTGAAACACAAATAAAAAAGAATAAGGAACTTACGGTGGCAACAAGTCAGTAGGTACTGTGCCTCCACGGTAAAGTCTTTTTCTTTTGTACTCTAGTGTACGTATCCGCCGCTCGAAGCAGACGAAATATCACAGTATCACAGATGGCGATGGTCGTAGTATCCAAGTAGTAGTTTTTGGTGCGAAGCGATGATAAGGTATCCTTAGTTTGTACGAGGCACACTTGTACACACACACACTCACACGCTGAGTGTTCAAGCAACTTATGCGTTTGCAACGCACTCGTTACTTGAATTCGCCCATTTGTTTACGTATATCGCAGCAACGCGGCACGGGGAGCGCCGAGTTGGAACTGAACTGACTGCCTCGACGCGACCGGACCGACGTTTACTGC
>NW_026267334.1:32770-34907 GCF_000697945.3 Frankliniella occidentalis | reverse complement strand
GGGCCCAGCACGGCCTGGAACGGAACGACGCCCGGCCAACAACAGGAAGCAGGGCCTGGCTGCTAGATCAGCATGTGAGTGCCCAGTCGACAACGCCCCTACCCTTTGCCATATCGGCGGAAACCGCTTCTGCGACACACAGTCGCGGGGAAGTCCGCCACAGCCTAGTAAACACAGGGTTGTTCAGCATTTTCTACGCGGTTGTAAACATATAAACACGACCGGAAGTCATCAGTGGAGGCGGTGACCCAAAACGATCCCCATTTTATTATTCATTACTTCGTTCTGGACTACTGGCAAGGGCGAGAAGCACATCACTTCAGAAGTTGGTGCACTCTGATATGTAGTCAAATCTGACTAGGTGACTGGAAAATAATTGGACAGTAATAGGGTATTCCGCTGCAAGCCAACCGGAACCTATTGAAGAAAAGCATGACTGCTCGATCTGTTTTCCTCTCTTTGCCATCTTTGGCCAATCATCGTTCAGGAGGAAACAGATCGGGTAGTCATGCTCTTCTGCTTTAGGTTCCGATTGTGTTGTAGCGGAATACCCTAATGGACGAGTCAAAAAAGTGACCGGAGTTGACTCGAAAATAGTGACAGGAGCGTCTGGAGGAGATTTCCTTCCGAATTTCCCGACTGACTGACAAACGAAAACGACTGGAGTTGGAGAGGGTATTTGTCCCAGGCGCGGTATAAGGGGCCGCCTGAAAGGTAGGCAATTTGTGCTACAAAACCCCCATATGTAGGCAACCCAACCCACAGCCCCTCCCCGCCCCCCTGTTGCTACCCATATCGCGCCTAGTCGAAGTAGTGTGCCTCTCGACTGCTGGTGACGGGGATCGGGATATCTGCGACAGAAGCACCAAGCTTGCATACGGGCTTACAGGGATTTTTAGACAGTCCCCAAGACTGTCTCTACCAGAAGGCGAACATTTCGAGTGGAAGAGTGATGCATAGCTGGCGGGGGTGGCCCACCCCATAGAGCGGGCCGTCCACCCCCGGCGGCCCTGCGGCCCACTCCGCGCCGATAGGGGTGGTTTTGGTTGCCATGGCGACGGGCGCGCGGGGATTTCGGGGCGGGAAGCGCCTGCTGACGCAAGTAGGGGCGTTTTTGCTGGCCATAGAGTCCGCGCCCGGCTCGGCACTGCTGTGCGCGTGCGAGGCTCGACTCAGACGAGAAAATCGAAAACGCGTCGATAACACTCTATTCTACTCAGAGTGACCCGCCACTCCGACATGCAGTCCGCAGAACACTGAGGGAAAATCCGGACTGTGTTGAAGCACGCGTTCAAGCTGCGGGTAAAAACCAGAGGTGAAAAACTCAAATGGCATAGTAAGCGAGCTCTTCCGGTCTAGACCTGCAGCTCCTGCCTTGCTGGACAGCTGGGGATTTTTTTCTCTCCCTTTTGTTTGTCCTTCAGGAGGGGTGGTTCTGTAGGGGAGGGATATGGGGTCGCCCTGGGGTCGTCTCGTCTCCCCTCTCCCTATACGGCCAGCGGGACTACGATAAACGATGAAACGCAACTGAATCTGCTTGATTTAGGCGACACGCGGACCGTGTAGGCCCGTCCGCGTCAGGGTGTCAGACGGGTGACACCCTGCTCGCGCGATCCTCCCGCAAAATGTCCAGGTCGCAGCGAGCTTGCCATTTTCATCATCTGAAGAGAGTACACGGATAAAAATGATTAGCTGTACCAGGTGGCCGATTCACGGCGCGCACTTTCGTTGTTCTACTGTTCCGCATGCACGGGTGCGGGCGGGCTTGCCTATCTTTCTCTGCCCACGGTTCCTCATAGCCCTGTGCGAGTATGCAACTCGCCCACATGCGTGCATTTTGTACCGGGTGTCCGGGAGAATACGCGGCAGCTCTATGGGAAGGGGTGGTGGAAGGCAACCGACCGCCTCCCCTCCCGCCACCTCCACCGCGCCCCCTCGCCCTCCGCACCTGCATGCCAGTGGGTAGGCAACCCATAGAGCTGCCTCGTATTCTCCCGGACACCCGGTACTGTGAAAAAGCGTGGGGTGAATCAGCCACCTTGTATGGCTTAACCAATGGCTAAATGAAAGATAACTAATCATTTAGCTATGCAGCTAAAATGTAGCTATGTTTAGCGTAGCTCTTATATTTAGCTAC
>NW_026267334.1:19466-25405 GCF_000697945.3 Frankliniella occidentalis | reverse complement strand
ACTATTCCAGAACCGTCTCTCTCTGATTCTGATGCAAAGTGCATGCTTTCTGTTGAAATGATGAGAATTGGTACTGATAAACCACCAATAATTGCAAGTGTTCAACTCGGTAGGTGAGCACCTGTAAGTGTGCAACTCATCTGTGAAGAACATTTCCTGAGATTGGACGCTCAATAAATATGTGCATATGACTTTATCCACCGAAAAGAACGTAAAGATTGGTTTCAATAACTAGGATATGAACGCTCACTAATGCCAATGTGCATATGACTTTATCCACTGAAAAAAGGACGTAACGTTCGCTTCAATAACTGCGGGATGTTTCTGCGATAACTGCATTGTCATTTTTAAACGAACCCGTTACGGTCGTTTGTTTATGGACGGGGCAATCAGCCACCCCGTGCAATCTCTCTCCCCCCCCTCTCCCCCCAAAGGTACCCTGCCCCCGCTCACCTCTCCGCCGGCTCCGCCCTCGGCGCTGCTCATGCTGGTACCGCTGGTACCGCTGGTGCCGCTGGTGCCGGGGACGGGCTCCCCGGGCGCGGCGGGGGTGGTCGGAGGCGGGGACCTGTGCGCCACCCAGTTGCGGTAGTCGCCTTCCGACGAGGAGGACGACGAGTCGTCGCTATCCATTCAGCGACGAAGGCGACGGGTCAGACGACGGGGTGGGCAGGGGAGGCCCGCTCCCAACCGATGCGCCCCGTCGGACCCCCTGGGGTGGTGCGGTGACGGCTCGCGGCGGTCGGGCAGGTCGTTCGTCGGCTTCCTCGATGTCGGCCGCGCCGTCGTTCGCCCCCCATCCGTCGCACCGGGCGCCGGCGCCTCTCTGCTGCGACCCGCCGGGCGCCGCTCCGCCGCGTCCTCTGGTGCACGGCGCCGAGCTGCCGGCCTTGCGCGCGCGCACACACACCAGGGGGCGTCACTGCACGGAGTGCACGGCCGCCTGTTTGTTGTGCTGCACGCGCTGCACGCCCTGCACGCACAGCTGCAGCATGCAGCCCACGCGGCGTTACGACGCGGGCGCCTCGCTCCACATTCGACCGGGCGATTGGCGAGACTATTCGGACTGCCGTCGGGGGGGCCGCTCGTCCTCGCTTGGGGGCCAGCCCGGGAGGAAATCCTGTGGTGGCCTTGTGGAGGAAAACTGCCGCCAGTGCCACCCACCCCCTGCCTGCCCCTCCCCCTCCCCGCCCTCGCTGGATGTCACATGAGGGTGGGGCCGGGAGCGGCGGGGGACCCCCCGGGCCACGCCTCGCTAATCATAGCCGGCAGCTGCAGCAGCTGCAGCAGCGGGCACCTGAGCGGCAGCTGCAGCCACGTGACCTGCTGCTGCAGCTGCTGCAGGAGGATGAGGCGCGGCCCGCGCGTGGCCCCCCTCTGCCAAGCCCAAGTGCAGTAGGTGGGCGGCTGTGCAAGGTCGCCCCCCTCCAAACTGCAAACAGCGTATGAACGTACAGCGCAATTGCCGGCCCCAACTTGAGTTACACTTACGTCCCCCTCTTTGAGTCACGAAACTGAGACGCCAAACACCCACACGCTCGCTCCGCTGCAGCGACGACACGCGCTCTCGAGTTTCCCGTGAAACGCTATACTACGCCTTACTTGCTCAGCCACCTTGTCACTTTTTGGCCGATACGATATTCCGAGATTTGCCTTTTGCGCCTTAGTGATTTCAAACTCTCTTTTCTCGCAAAATCCCTCGCATAGCATGATTTGTCCCCCCCTCCCCCGCCCCGCTGCGCTCCGGGCCTGGGCCGTAGAGTCCTATACAGGGCCGTGGAGCCAGGCTGCCTCGCCGCCGTGGCCAGCGGCGATAGGCAAGCCCGCCGCGCGCGCCTGCGCTGGCTGCGCCCGGTACAGCATAGCCGCACGGCGCACGACCGCCGCACTCACCCCCCGTGTCTCTATCCAGTCCTACATTCTTGCGTGTCTTCTGGTCCACAAATCTTCAAACTTGTCTTTCGATTAGACAAGAACTGCAGCTGGAGCCGTACGCAACCCCCCTAAACTCCCGAGCATCCGAATCCGAACCCCGGCCGGTGCGACACCCCGTCTTCGCCCCGTCCCGGACCTCGCACAAGCTCTGTCGCGCGGGCGGAGACAGGCCGGTGCCTCCCTCCCCCCGATTGCACCTGGCCGACAGCGCTGCATCGCGTCCGGGACTTTATCGTGCGAGGCGGGGCCGTCGACCTGGGCCGGGCGGGTCAGGGTGCCGCCCCCTGGTGCCGCCCTCTGGTGCCGCCCCACCCCACCAGCGACAATAACACGCCTCATTAACAGTGCCGGATGTGCATTTTGAGTGGGTTCAATGAATCACGCTGACTGCTCTGGCCAAAAGTGAATTCCAGGCAGGGGTGGTCCCTATACGTAACGCAACTTTGCGAACGATCGAGAGGTGTAAAAAATATTACTAGACGAGTCTTGAGATGGCAAAACAACGTAGCACCTCACCTCTCAGTCACTGTTAAAAATGCTGCAAGGAAGTACAGTTTGTTTACGGTCCGTCTTGCGTACATTTTATGTACGAGCCAGACCGTAGTCCAAAATTACGGTCGCTGACGTGATGACAAATTGACAGGGTGCAACGTAGACATTTCCTGTAGGTTTTTCTAACAGTAGTCGGTCGGTCGGTCACAAATCGCGTTACGCACGGGCATCTATGTTACCATTTGCCCGAGAATCGCCATAGCGTGGGCTGGCTGAGCCCCGGGTGGGGCTGGGGGTTGAACCTTAGACTTCCGAGTGCAAATGTCCACCCTTAGCCGCTCAACCGAGCTCGACAGTATAGCGGCAGTCTAAGTGTGCAGGATTTTTTTTTCGCACAACATGACTAGTACTGGCCATCAAAACGCACATTATTGAAGGTAAAACATTATAGGCGCCTTCATGGCCTCTGAAGCCTATTCGTCTTTGAAGCACATTCTTCCTAAATTTCAGCATATCGACGAGGTCAGAGAAAATTATGTCGGACAAATCCTAGGTCGGACAGTACTTTTTAGGCTTTTCAAGAAATCACCATAGGTCGGAGAAAAATATTAGGTGGGACAATCTGAATACACCCCAAAAACTGTAGCTGAACTATAGTTTCATTGCAAAAATTTCGGTGCAAAGAATAGAAGAAAGAACTAGGTGGGACAACGAACTTCTTGTTCAACTTGTTCATGAACGTCTTGTTGAACTTGTTGAGCTTCTTGGTAAACTTCTTTGTCGAATCTGCTGAGCTTTCTGTAGAACTTCTTGTTCAACGTGTCACAACTTCTTCTACTTGGGACCCTTTGTTCCTAACGCGTTAAGGGGGCAGACCTGTGAATTGAAGGGTTTGGGAAAATAGTCACTACATAAAAACTGCACGCCGCATCAATTTAGGATTAAATGTATTTTAAGAGCATAGGTGGACGCTAATTTTGCCGTTGGCGCCGGTGCGCGCACTCTCCAGGAACATGCCCATCTTCACCTCCGACTGGACGATGCAGTCTGTTTGGTGTGCACGATTCTGCTGCAACGGATTGGTTTGCGACTGTCAACAAAATTACTACTAACTCAAAAAAGATGCCGCTAGTGGTTGACCTGGGGGTTTCGTAAATTTCGAGATGGAAGTACTCGAAAAAAATCATATAGCTAAAATACGAAAAAATTGAAAAATTTGTTTTGTCCATTCTAATTTGATTCGAGTACTTCCATTTCGAAATTTGCAAAACCACCAGGTCAACCACTAGCGGCATCTTTTAAGAGTAACTAGCAATTTTTTTGACCGTCACAAACCCATCCGTTGCAGCAGAATCGTGCACACCGAGAAGGACTGCATCTTTCCAGTTGAAGGCGAAGATCGGCATGCTCCTGGAGAGTGTGCGTGCTGGCACCAACGGCAAAATTAGCGTCCATCTATGCTCTTAATACATCTCTTCTAATCCTAAATCGATGCGGCGTGTGGTTGTTTTGTAGTGACGATTCTTGCCAACCCTTACATTTCACAGGTCTGCCCCCTTAACTTTCTGTTAAACATCTTGTGGAACTTGTGCCCAGTGAGAAACGCAATATCAAATTAACGTCGAACCGACGTCGACATCGTTGTGGCTCAAAATGACGTTGATCTGATGATGCATTTCTCACTGGGGGACCGTTTGTAAGACTTCTTCTACAAGTAATACTAAACGAATGCTACGAGTCTCCTTGATGAACAGGTTGTTGCGAACTTGTTGAACTTGCTGTTTTGAACTTTTAGTTAAACTTTCTTGTTGAAAGTCTTGATGAACTATTAGCTTAACTTTCTTGATGAAAATCTTGCTGAACTTCTTGTTAAATTTCTATCCCTTCTTTAAATTTTTGTTGAACTTGTAGCCTTGTAGGAGTTTACTGGTAAAACAAGTGTGCAATATTTGCACACCAAACGTGTGCAAGTTGTGATTTAGCACATTACATGGTGTTTAACTCAGGTTGCACACTTGCGTGCTGTGCAAATTTTAGACGTTTTGTAAACGTTTAAATTCTGCACACTTGCACACACACAGTTCTATGCTGTCAATGGGGAACCATACGGTGTGCAGCTGCTATACGTTTCGAAAGTGTCGAAAGTTTAAACACCAATTGACGTATAACATAGTTAGACACCACAAAGTGTCGAGAAAATGCACACTTGAACTTCAACGTCAATTGACTTGCAAAATTAAACACTTGCTTTACCAGTGTTGTTTCAGAAATTTTTGTATGACTTCTTCCGCAAGGAGCTCTACAACAAGTTCTACAACGAGTCCTACAACTGATATTTTTCACTCTGTTTCTCGCAGTGTTTGTGGCCTATGCGGGTCCAGAGGTTCAAAGCAAAGTCGAGCAAAGTAGTAAAATATAGTTATGGGCTTCCTTTAGACAGAAGCAGAAATAGTCAACTGCTCTGGGAACCTTGGTGTGAGACACTTTCACACCTTTTGGTGTGAGGCACTTTTGTCATACACCTTTTGGTGTGAGGTGCAGTGCATCTGACAACTTTCGGACGAACTATACCTCTCACCAAAAGGTGTCAGACGCACTGTGCCTCATACCAAAAGGTGTATGTAGCGCACAGGTGCCTCACACAAAAAGGTGTAGTGCACAAGTGCCTCGCCAAAAGGTGTGAGAGTGTCTCACTTCTAGGTTTCCCAGTTGCCTCGGTTTGTTCAGTATTTAGGTATTCCCGCTACGTGCTGTGGACTGCACGCCTCATGCGGTGTAGTGTGTACTTTATCATCTTTTGAACTGCGGGTCTGGTTGCACATGACTCTAAAAGTGTATATATACTGATATATGTATCGGTACCATCGGTATTCACAGTTCATTCAACCATATTTATTGTTGTTAATTTATCTTATTGTAGTTTAAATGTTCCTATATTTGCAGACGATTCCAAGTCTCTGTAGCGGACAGCTATTCTCATCCCCCCCCCCCTTTGCGTGTGTGCTAGTCATGGAAAGCCGGGGCTTGCTTTATAGGCCCCATAGACCGAATGAGTCCCCCCCCAGCCCCGCCGCGCTCGGCCGCGCCCCAGCCGGCCTCTTATCACCACGGCACTAACAGCACAGGTGTATGGTCGGAGACCACAAGGCAAGCGGGCGAGCCGGGCTGGTTTGGGTTTTGTGTGTTCGTAGTCAACAGCGTTCTTACACAGCCGCGAGCAAGGTCGCTGTGTCTTCGCCGAAAATAATATATATTTCGAATGGGGGAAACTCATATTTGATGTTTATTGAACTACATACTTCAATGCAATACATAAATAGTCGATCAAAGTACACTTCCTTTATCAACATCTACTTTACTGAATATTTATTCAGAATTTTTGGCTCATTATTTTATTTTACAAATTCCAACGTTTATGAATCTACGTAGACAAGGCACTTACGTGACGTCCATGGTTCCCCCCTTGATTGCTTTCCAGAATATGGGAGTTGATCGCAGTGGAGGCTTGGCGC